>NC_068550.1:22373791-22391291 GCF_026212275.2 Microplitis demolitor | reverse complement strand
TACCGAGCACAGGCTTGCATTTCGGTTATCAGCTGAATTCAAAGTTTTCAGTCAAGAGTCGCAAACTAGGTACAGCATTATCCTTAATTCTCATATTTAATAAAACCGATAAAAATCGCTTTTATAAATCAATAAAATAAATCACAAAGAAAAATCGCATCGCGAAAAAAAAGTTATAACACTGAAAAATATATCAAAGTATACATATATACAGCTATATGTCTGTATATACACATTAGGGCATCAGTTAGCTAAAAAATCGAGCAATTATTAAATCGTATCTCGGAAAAGAGTATAATAGAAAGAAATATTAAACAAATGTTTAACATTAAAATCTGTCTCCTTTAAAGAGCACTACTTTCATTTCCTGCAAAGGAAAACAAAGGAATTTTGAAATTCTATATAAATAAAAGTTTCCGTATCAAAAGAATTAAATTTACGAAAGGATAAATGTGTTTTTGGTTGTGAGTGCTAAGTTAAGTGTTAATTCAAATTTGTGAGCATTATTATATCCATAAAATTCAAATCTAAACGTAATAATCATTGTAGAACTTTGTGCTATATTTTGAGTGTAATTATTTAATGATTAAAATAATAAAAATATTCCTTTAAAGAGTATTAGCTCTATTTTCTTCAAAGAAAATTAAAGGAGTTTTTATTACCAAATTAGAACTGGAGTTTAAAATAAAGGAAAAAAAGAACATAAGTGACAACAAATTTTATGTATTATTCATAAAATAAGTTAAGTAGTAAGTCATCACCCCACCCTCATCCGGAGATTGCCTGCATCGAGACCTAGCAGCCAATTCAAGGGTCTACAGCGCGGGAACTATCTCAAGGAAAATATAAATATATATATATATATATATATATATATATATATATATATATATATACATATATACATATATATATATTTATATTATAACGGTGGGCCTTGGCTACTTCGTGTCCAGTAGCCACGAACCACAGTTACAAAATTTCCCGATTAAATAATTAATTAATAATAAATTATTAAATATAAATATAAATTATAATTGTTATATTGTTGGTTCTGGAACGCGGGAAATAGATCTCAGAGATGGGTCGACTCGTTTTGACCGGACACGCGGCTGAAATTAAACTTATTCTATAAGACACTGGTGATGAAAGTAAATTTTTAGACACCTAATTCAATTATTATATATAATAAATTTTATTTAACCAAATCCCCAAATATGTAAAAAATTTCCCTTTATATATTTTTAATTTCTTTTCGAAATGAATTAAGTGTCCAGTAACGATAAAGTAAATTTATTTAACACGTAATTATTTAATGGACACGGGGAAAAATAAAATCTAATAATTATTCACGCTATATTCGCGTTGAAGAGAGAGATATAAATAGTAATAATTTTATTATAAATCTTATCTGGATTTTATGTTCGACGTACTGTTGGTATCGGACGTCGCTGCATCTTGGACCTTCGTCGTGGATTCTAATCAGGTTTCTGGACTGCTGACGGGCTGGACACTTGGCAAATCACTCAGATAAACTTCACGACAATGAGAGTGGTTTTCTAAACCAGTTTGTAGAAATAATTATTCACAAGAATTAATTTAATTTTAAACAATGAACACTCTTAGGCGTGGCAGTTGGTTCCAGCGCTTGAACTTGAATGAATGTTCAGTCGATCCTTGAACTTGAGTGTCGATCGCTTGAGCTCGAATCGATCGCTTGAGCTCGAATCGATCGCTTGAGCTCGAATCGATCTCTTGAGCTCGAATCCTCTTTTATCTAGTCGTCTTAGGCCCCAACCTCCAATGACCCCTACCTAATTATGCGCACATGACCGATTTACGGTCACCTGCTGCGCGGAATCATCCCCTGTGGTCTAGCGCCTAACTCAGCCAAACTTAGCAATCAGGCTGTAATGAGAGAGAGAGAGAGAGAGAGAGACCAAATTCAGACAGAGACAGCGAGAGAACCGCACTCTCATGTCGTATACCAACGCTGCCCGTACAAAAGGTAAGGCCATTATAATTGACCTCTTTTCTTTTCAATTTTAACAACTTTTCCAACCAGCCTCAAAAATTTAAGAGAAAATAAGGACGCTCACGGAGAAAACGAGTCTCAAAAATATAGTAATAATTACAATATTTTAGTAAAATTTACTAACAGAAATGAATAAATACATTTCATTTTGTAATTATTCCAAAACGTTTAGTAAAATTTACAGTTCAGTAATTATTACAATATGCAGATTTTAAAAATTCCTATACGTAATAGATTTTTTACTATCATGATTGAATTTTTTTTAAACAGAGTTGTAAATTTTATTACATCAATTTTTAATAAATACAATACAACGGAAAGTATATTTTACAAAGCAATATAGTAAATATTACATTTCTGAGATTTGATAAATTATTGAACGGAATATAAATTTTGCTATTATAACGTTCTCTTCTATTTCGCGCGACCCACGGCGGAGTGTGGGGAACGCTCAATAGCCGTTATGCCTCTCCGTTGGTCTGAAACTGGAAAATAAAATAAACCCCGAGTCCAATGTCCCACCTGGAGATGTCCTGAATCTCCCTGGACTGGCTGCTCCGCTCAGGCTGGGTTAGAAATCCTAATTGGGCGCCAGTTCGTGTGCCCCACGAACAAAAAATCAACTCAAAATACCACAACGGAGAAGATAAAAATGAAAATAAAATAAAATGACAGGATAGCGATTTCAGATTTAGGAAAAAGGATAGCAAGAAAAAGATAGCACTAGTATAAATAAATAAATAAAATTTAAATGAAAAAAGAAACCGGGTTGGTGACCATTTGTTTTAATTGTCCATTAATTAATTAAATAATCAGCTAAATATATAACGCATACTCACATAAATAATGTTCAAAAAATCATAAAGCACTTACAAAATAATAATAATAGTATGCGCATATAAAATTAATTCAAACAATAATATTAATTCATAAACAATAAATGTATTGTAAAATAAAATCCTGATAACACTTAATATTTCACTCGCACAGGAAAATAGACCCGGATAATAAACTAATTATTAACGCAAATAATAGAATAATTATTTGCTAACTCAACTCAAAAATAACTATAATGCTGATTCAAATTAACAATAATTAATACCTCAAATTAATGATAACTAATCCGCAAATTAATAATACTTCTTAACCAATATTCAAATAAATCCTAATTAATAAATCAGTTTAGGAATAAATAATACGCCAAATAATAATTATTTTTTAAGCAATATCCCGCTGAATAATACCTAACAATTCAAATCAAATCAATGATAATTTATAAATAATACTCAGATACTAATACTTTCTAACTCAAATTATTAGTAATCGATACGCAAAGTACTAATATTTCTTAGCTTAGATTAGTAATATTTCATAAATTTTATCAATAATCATTCATAAATAATAATCAACATACTAAAAATTTATAACTCAAAAAAAACATTAATACTCAGCGCTGTGTATTGTATACATACATACATATATCAAACTATCGCAGCCCAGTCGCGTATGATGGTAATCACGTGATTTAAAATAGTAATACTAACACAACAAGTTCTTCACAATAAATATTCGTTATTTAAATAATAATAACTAATTGTGATTACAATTCCATCATCCACTGGACTCGATCAGTACTAATTTTATTCATATGCTTGTAATCAGAATCTACTACTAATAACAATAATATCTCATCAACTAAGTGATATTCACGCGATTGCAAATGGCCACCAACGCGGGAATGCAATGCTACACGCCAATGAATTAACGCAAAGGTACTTACAGATCGTTGGTGTACTCGGCACGTATGGACGATACTACTCTAGGTATTACAATGTGTAATAAATACCCCTTCACAATAACCGGAGCAACTTGGCAACAATAGCCCGAAATTATTTAATAAATAAATAGCAGAAAAAAAAAAACTCAAAATGTGCAATACAAAATTTAGCAACCAGGCACACACACTGCTCGTACAACAGTTTATCCACGTCTGACCATGGCAGCACGTGATTTTCATGCCGGCACCTCGACCGGCCATATTTTATATAGGCATCTCAGTTTAACCCATCGGAGCAATATCTCTGTCGCATTTTAATTTCAAATACTACCAACGACGACGTACCCGATGTCAATTGTGCAACATTGCCAATTCCCGACGTCAACTGCCCAAGTACCCGTGATATTATGACATTGACAGTAAATTAAATTGCCAAACCAATTAATAATGTATGTAAAATAATTATAAGTTTCATTTATACTAGAATAACTTGCTGCTGACAACTGTTGCGTCGCCGCGCATGCGCCGACCAACACAATAATTACAAGCATATAAATAAAACGAATAATTATCTCCCAGCCTCATAATTATACTTGTAACTTCAATATAATCAGTAATTTTTTCTTTTGCTGATTTCAGCGCAGTTTTCATCTAATGAAATAATTAAGTCCAAGCAGTGTAATAATAAATATAAAATCTTATATATATAAACAAAATAATCATAAAATTAATGAGTGTAGAGACGTGAGAGCAGCGTGTGCTGCCATCTGTTGCTCACCGACCTAATGTGAGACTGCCACGATATTTAAATATCGTGACACCCCCCCACCAGGCCGGTCTTAGCCCTATGCAAGACCTTTGGCCGAGACAACAGCAGTCTCTACATCCATTGGCGTGTTTAGTAACTCAGAGGTAACATCTCACTTACCGTCTTCTTCCAGCCAGAGGTAAGGACTAGGAATAGGTGATTACAAATGAAATGATGCATACTTATGAAATAGGCCGACACTTTAATGGAGATGTAAAATTAACATTTGACTACTCTACATCCAATGACGCGTGGCAACTGGGTATACCTTACGGCGTAAAACAATATCAAAGAATAATATAAATCGGACAACTAGCCCAACAGAAAACATAAATGATAAATGGCGAAACTAGAAAAGAATAAATGTTTATTGGAGCTCCGCTCTTCAACTCCTCATGAGAATGCCTGCCCCGGCTCCAATATTGCTCGCAACTCTCTAGCGAGTTATTGAGCCCGAGAATCCCACTCGTCGAGTCGATAGGTACGTATCACCACTGGGTCCCAAGTAAACTTGGGTAAACGAGGCAGCTCCCACAACTGCTCTGATACCGTTCGGCGGCACTTGCGGCAACGTCGGTCTACCATCTTCTCACAGCAGCAGATCATGCACCGGTTTCGGACTGCCAACCGAACTCTCCCGTGGGGCCCATAGCAACGGTCCGTATCGAAGAACCAGACACACTCATCACAGAACGGTCGTAACTCCGCTGGTGGGTTCGTGCAGCTACGCGCGCAATGGTCCCACGAGTAGCATCTCGCGCATCCTGCAGGGGCGACGCGGGTTGCCCATTGTCGCTGCCATGCTGCCACCTGCTGATGGAAAATCCCCTCCACTTCCACCTTCCATTCGGCGGTCCCTGGGGTAATACGATTCCTCTGGATATATTCCTGGGATACTGCCATTGCTGAAATAAAACCCCTTTCATTATTCCTATCAGCTCCTTAGCCAAGATTACCCCATAAGCGATAGCAGAAGATAGCAGAGATTAGCGAGTACAAAGAAGAAAGCAATAGCAGTAGAAGCCGCAGCTACTTAGACTAGAATAGACCAAGGGAGACATCATGCGACCACCAACACTGAATTCATGAACGTCAACGCGAATGTACCCTCGATCGCCTGAGTCACATTCTCAGCCCGCTTGAACAACTTCAGAAATTTTATATGATTACGACCTACTGGGTTACCCTCAAGAGTTTTCAATTCAACAATCACTGGTGTGACCACCTTATCAACCACCAATGGACCGACAAACCTTGGAGCCAACTTCCCAACCACTTGGTCGCTCTTCTTGGACAACACCTTGTTTGGCCGATACACATGATCCCCGACTCTAAAAACCCCCACTCGGCGAGTTTTATTGTAATACTTGGCATATCGTTCCGAAGCCCGACGGATGTTCTGGTTGACCACATCTCTCAAATCCACCATTCGATCCATGCGCTCTATCCAGGCTGATCGATCCACATCAGCATTGAGTTGAACTGCATCATTATGGTGCCCATAACATCTCATCGGACACGGATCTCGTCCAAAGTTGAGGAAAGCTGGACTCACTCCCAAGCTTTCATGATTGGCCGTGTTATAAGCGAATTGAAACTCGTGTATGTGCTTATCCCACTCCCGATGGTCGTCTTCCAAATAGCTCATGATCATGGTCTTAATATTCCGATTGACCCGCTCCACTGGGTTGGCTTGGGCATGATACGGTGGCGTAGTCATATGTTGTATCCCACACTCTTCCACGAGGGCTTGCACATCTTTGTTTACGTACTCTCGGCCGTTATCTGTCCAAAACACCTTTGGAGTACCCCATCGATTCAGGACCGCTTGTCTGAGCCCATGGGCCACGGTTTTTCCGTTGGCTGCCCGTACTGGAACACATTCAATCCAGCGTGTATACAAGTCTTCGAAAATTATCAGATAGGCGAATCCCGATTTTGACCGAGTGAATGACATGGTATCTGCAGCCACCACTTCCCATGGTTCCAGTGGCGCGCGAGTTTCCATCAATCCCAGCGGCTTCTGTTGGACCGGCTTAGCCTCAATACATGTTTCACACTCCGATACGTACTGACGAATATCCTTGGCCATACCTGGCCAATAGTACCGTGCTTTGGTCCGATCCAGGGTCTTCCGGATTCCCAAATGGCCTGATTGGGGGTGGTCATGAGCCTGTTGCAATACCCACCATTTATCCGTAGGTGGTACTACCAGTTTCCAACTTCCTTCACCCTCAGCAATCAAACTCTCCATTGGTGCCGACACTTGTTTATACATTCGGCCATTTTCCAATCGATATCCCACTATCGAGTTTGGATCGGCTTCCAACATTTGCCACTTTTCCGCGTACCAATCATCCTCTGCATCACCGTCCAGGGCATCTAACTCGTCTATCGGGCTTTCATCTCCTTCGAATCGCCGGGATAAGGCATCTGGGGCCTCATGTTCCGACCCACGGCGATACTCAATGCGCATGTCATATTCAGACAATTCCAGGGCCCATCTGGCCAATTTTCCTGTGGGGTCCCGTGTATTCATCAACCACCGGAGACTGGAATGATCTGTCACCACCGTGAATGTGTAGCCCTCCAGGTATGGACGAAATTTCCTCACTGCCCACACCACAGCCAGGCACTCTTTTTCTGTGGTGCTGTAGTTGGCTTCCGCTGGAGTTAACGATTTGCTGGCACACGCAATCAATCGTTCTTTGTCCTCTTCCCGTTGGACCAGCACTGCACCCAATCCCGATTGACTGGCGTCGGTGTATAACACAAATGGCAAAGAATAGTCAGGCGTACTCAAAACTGGTGCCTCTACTAGGGCCTGTTTCAATGCCTGGAATGAAGCTTCCTCAACTTCAGTCCACCTCCATTGGGTATTCTTGCGTGTTAACCTGAATAGGGGTCCAGCTACGCAGGCAACATTTTTCAGGTGCCGATGATACCAGTTGATCATTCCATTAAATCGCCGAACTTGTCTCACGGTCTTTGGTGTCGGATAGTTCACAATTGGCTCGATTTTTTCTGGGTCTGGCCTCAATCCATCCTTATCCAGCAAGAAACCCAAAAATCGAGCTTGAGATTGGCAGAATTTGCTCTTCTCAAAATTTAAAGTAAACCCTGCCTCTCGTATCCGCCTCAGGACTTCTGCCAATACCTCTAGATGTTTTTCAAATGTCGGAGTGATCACTATGATGTCGTCCAAGTACGCTGCAGCATACGGTTTTAGATCTGGGGTGATGATACGATCAATTCCCCGCTGGAAGGTGGCCGGCGCATTACACAACCCCATTGGCATCCTCTTGTACTGATAGAGGCCTCGTCCAGGTACCCAGAACGCTGTATATGGCCGACATTGTTCAGTCAGCAGGATCTGATAATACGCAGAATTCATATCAATTGTCGAAATGTAATGGGCTTCACCACAGCCATCCAGTACTTCATGTATTGGAGGTGACCGATAGGTGTCACGTTCGGTCACTGCATTAACATCTCGGAAATCCACACACATTCTGTACTTTCCATTGGGTCGCTTTACCATTACCGGTTGACTTAGCCATTCGGACGACGCCGCTGGTTCAATTATGTCCTCAGTTACCATTTGATCCACAATTTCTTGCATGGCTTCCAGCACCACTGGCGATCGCCGATAGACCCGTTGTTTGACCGGTTTATGTGTTTTCAGCCTGATGTCATGCTCCACCAAATGCGTCAAACCCAACCCTGGTGCCATCAAACTCTTCTGATGTTCGATAAACTGTTGCAACCGTTTTGTTTCCTCACCAGTCAGCTCTTGCAGCGCACACAGTGATTTCCGGGCACCAACCGCCGTTTCTCGACTCAACTCATGCCACTCGCCATCGCGTATCCGCCATAAGTTACGTTGCAGGTCCAATTGCATCTGGAAGTGGTCAATGAAATTCATACCAATTAGATTTAGCAACCCCAGTCGTGGTATATAGTGGATTGGAAATGTCACCTCTTCGACATTATCCAATTTAAATACCGGTCCAATCACACCTCCACTCACATCGGTGGTATGATTGGCCATACCAAATCTAGTAGGTGTGTCTTCCATCATATATGGACACCCTGAGTCCATAAGTTCCTTGGCAAATGACCCAAACGCTGTAGTCTTGGCACCCGTGTCAATAATAGCAATGCGAGACATTCCTGCAGCATTTATTGTAACCATTGGCCGAGCCCGCCCTGTCTTGAACCTCCAAAACCCACTGGTGATTCGTGAACTCGCCCGATCCCACGATGGCTGTACTGCATGTAACGTATCCGTCAACACGTCCATTGTCGCGTCTAATTCTTGCGCAGAACCTCCATTGGACTGATGACTGCTGGCGTGTACCTCGACCTTGACCCGAATACGTTGTGTTTGTACTGTCGGTTGAGGGATTACCACGCTATGGGAACCGTCACCCTCTATTGGCGGCTCGCATTGGCGTTTTTTGGCTGTACCGACCTCGGTGGACACTGGCAAGTTACTGCAGTCTTGCCCACGGTGCCACATCGAGGACACACATCACGGTGAGGTTCACGGCAGTCGTAACTCAGATGCTGCAGTGAACCACAGTTGAAGCAGAAGCGTGGACGCCGGAATGATGGCACACGCGGGTTCAACCGTCCCATGTTACGTGATGTTGACGTATTAGGGGTACTGTCACTGACTGGTACCACTGGCGCTGCTGGAGGGGGATTCTGTCTCACCACAGGTGCCTTTGATCCAGCTTGGGTGTTGGTACTGGCTGTAATACCCACTGGGGCCAAGTCTTGTCCCAATTTACGTTTTTCACGTTTCTTGGCCTTTCCAAGTTTGGCCTGTTCCACTGGTGGCTGTTGCTGAGTGCCATTCACAGATTCATGCGCTTCCACGGCATGAAGCAACCCTTTATGTTCACGGGGTTGTTTTGGGCCATATGCATACGAGCATTCTTTAACGAATGCTTCTTCCCGTGGTGGTGGGGCTCGTCTGGTCTTCATAGCCCGCCATTTCTCCTCCAAACGAGTCGCCTCATACAACAACGCCTGGTAAGTGTCAAACTTACCAGCTGGGCAGTGGTCCCAGTACTCTGGACGTAGTCCCTGGCACGCACGACGAACCTGTCGCGACTCCTCTGGTGGATGCCGTAGTCTCGAGTACAGACTTTGCAAACAAATCAAATAATTTCTGGCTGACTCCTTGTCGCCCTGATTCCGAGCTCTGATATCGGCTTTGATTTCCCGCTGGCGTCTTCCTCCAGTGAACCAGGTTCGAAATTCATCCTTGAATTGTTCCCATCGAGTCCACCGTTCGAAATTGGCTGAGCACCAGGTTGCAGCCACGCCAGTGAATACTTCCGGCAAGACTGCCAAACGATCTTCGTGACGAATACCCGCACTACGCATGAGCACTGATAATCGCCGCAGGAATTCATCCCCAGTCATTGAGCCATCCCCAGCGAATGACAGCTTCCAATTACGCGCGATGGCCCCGTAATCACGGTCACGGCCTCGTGACCTCGATCTTGACCGTCGTTCTGCCCTCTGACTAGCATATGAATCGTTTGACGACCATGACTGAGTCCCACTGGAGTCTGAATCGTCGTCACGATGCTGTGATCCCCTTTGGCGATGGTGATGGGTCGATCCCTGACCCTGGTTTGCCTCTGGTGGCCAATTAACATGCACATTTGACGTGGATGTAGTGCATGCCGGTGGTAATGTGCTCATCTGAGTTCCACTTGAATTTACTGTGCGCGTGACAGCTCCATGACCTCCCATTGGTCCAGCTGCTGTGTGAATGGTGCTCAAGTGGGAGGGTAATGTAGTCACAGCACAACTCCGGATTGGTGATGATGCTCGGAATGGGTCCAATGGCCGTGTCACAGTCGCCATGGTGTTTCCGACGGTCATATTGGCTACCATCGTCGTGATTTTGTTCTCGAACACCCGTAATACCTCCACGATATCACGATGAGTCGCAAATGCATCCATTGGCCCAGGTTGCGACGACTCTGAGCTTACAGCGACCGCTGGTGCACTTGTCACTGGCACCACTGGAGCCCCAGACGTTGCAGGTACTCCCAATTGGCTTCCCAGCGGTCGAATTCTCTCCAGGATGGCCACCTCGGCCCGTTCACGGCCCACAGCTGACTCCCGGACCAGTTCATCCACCAAGGGGTCCCATAAGGCTTCTTTGCCATCGTCCCGGTCCATCAGACGCTTCACCCGGTCCCGAATGACTTCATCTGACCCGTGGTGGTTCAACCATCGGCTACGCAGATATTCCCGAAGAGCTGGCACATCCACGTATTCAGGAATTGTATTGGAATCAGATGGAATCTCGTCAACTGCTGGACTCCATCTTACGTTCAGAGCCCCTAACGCCCTCTGGTGGTATCGATTCAATCGATTTCTCAATATTTGTGGCGATCCAAATGTCGATAACCCAAAACTGGCCAACAGCATTTTGAGTTTGGACGGTGGTTGGTCCATCAACCAAGTGAGCTCCGATGGTGGAAGCGTGTCATCACAATCGTGGTCTTCCACGTCCTCTAGATTTAGGGTCTCGTTTCCTGGACGTCTGTCCACCGATGCCAACTCAGCTGCCAATGGGATAGGTACAGGTTGCTGGTCCGCGTTTGGTTGCCCGTTTGGGGGCTCATCCCCATTACCACCACGCATTCTCTTGCACGCGTCTAACAATGCGCTGGATTCATCCCAAATTTGACGCCACGAATCCATTTTCTTTTTAAAACAAAGTACCGACTTAAATAACGAATACAAAAAGTCGACCAATTGGTGAAATAACAAACAAAATATAACCAAGCAATCGTAACAAACAACCCGAAATCTGATCTTGTAACCTAATTCTCCGCACCTAGACCTGAAATTCAAAATAAAATCGACCCGTACGATTTAATGGCTCCCTCGCCCCACGTTGGGCGCCATATAACGTTCTCTTCTATTTCGCGCGACCCACGGCGGAGTGTGGGGAACGCTCAATAGCCGTTATGCCTCTCCGTTGGTCTGAAACTGGAAAATAAAATAAACCCCGAGTCCAATGTCCCACCTGGAGATGTCCTGAATCTCCCTGGACTGGCTGCTCCGCTCAGGCTGGGTTAGAAATCCTAATTGGGCGCCAGTTCGTGTGCCCCACGAACAAAAAATCAACTCAAAATACCACAACGGAGAAGATAAAAATGAAAATAAAATAAAATGACAGGATAGCGATTTCAGATTTAGGAAAAAGGATAGCAAGAAAAAGATAGCACTAGTATAAATAAATAAATAAAATTTAAATGAAAAAAGAAACCGGGTTGGTGACCATTTGTTTTAATTGTCCATTAATTAATTAAATAATCAGCTAAATATATAACGCATACTCACATAAATAATGTTCAAAAAATCATAAAGCACTTACAAAATAATAATAATAGTATGCGCATATAAAATTAATTCAAACAATAATATTAATTCATAAACAATAAATGTATTGTAAAATAAAATCCTGATAACACTTAATATTTCACTCGCACAGGAAAATAGACCCGGATAATAAACTAATTATTAACGCAAATAATAGAATAATTATTTGCTAACTCAACTCAAAAATAACTATAATGCTGATTCAAATTAACAATAATTAATACCTCAAATTAATGATAACTAATCCGCAAATTAATAATACTTCTTAACCAATATTCAAATAAATCCTAATTAATAAATCAGTTTAGGAATAAATAATACGCCAAATAATAATTATTTTTTAAGCAATATCCCGCTGAATAATACCTAACAATTCAAATCAAATCAATGATAATTTATAAATAATACTCAGATACTAATACTTTCTAACTCAAATTATTAGTAATCGATACGCAAAGTACTAATATTTCTTAGCTTAGATTAGTAATATTTCATAAATTTTATCAATAATCATTCATAAATAATAATCAACATACTAAAAATTTATAACTCAAAAAAAACATTAATACTCAGCGCTGTGTATTGTATACATACATACATATATCAAACTATCGCAGCCCAGTCGCGTATGATGGTAATCACGTGATTTAAAATAGTAATACTAACACAACAAGTTCTTCACAATAAATATTCGTTATTTAAATAATAATAACTAATTGTGATTACAATTCCATCATCCACTGGACTCGATCAGTACTAATTTTATTCATATGCTTGTAATCAGAATCTACTACTAATAACAATAATATCTCATCAACTAAGTGATATTCACGCGATTGCAAATGGCCACCAACGCGGGAATGCAATGCTACACGCCAATGAATTAACGCAAAGGTACTTACAGATCGTTGGTGTACTCGGCACGTATGGACGATACTACTCTAGGTATTACAATGTGTAATAAATACCCCTTCACAATAACCGGAGCAACTTGGCAACAATAGCCCGAAATTATTTAATAAATAAATAGCAGAAAAAAAAAAACTCAAAATGTGCAATACAAAATTTAGCAACCAGGCACACACACTGCTCGTACAACAGTTTATCCACGTCTGACCATGGCAGCACGTGATTTTCATGCCGGCACCTCGACCGGCCATATTTTATATAGGCATCTCAGTTTAACCCATCGGAGCAATATCTCTGTCGCATTTTAATTTCAAATACTACCAACGACGACGTACCCGATGTCAATTGTGCAACATTGCCAATTCCCGACGTCAACTGCCCAAGTACCCGTGATATTATGACATTGACAGTAAATTAAATTGCCAAACCAATTAATAATGTATGTAAAATAATTATAAGTTTCATTTATACTAGAATAACTTGCTGCTGACAACTGTTGCGTCGCCGCGCATGCGCCGACCAACACAATAATTACAAGCATATAAATAAAACGAATAATTATCTCCCAGCCTCATAATTATACTTGTAACTTCAATATAATCAGTAATTTTTTCTTTTGCTGATTTCAGCGCAGTTTTCATCTAATGAAATAATTAAGTCCAAGCAGTGTAATAATAAATATAAAATCTTATATATATAAACAAAATAATCATAAAATTAATGAGTGTAGAGACGTGAGAGCAGCGTGTGCTGCCATCTGTTGCTCACCGACCTAATGTGAGACTGCCACGATATTTAAATATCGTGACACTATTCATGAAATAAAATTTACTACGTGTATTATGAATTTTATTATGCGCATAAGAAATACTACTAAGTACATAGTATACAAAAATTACTAAACGTTTAGTAATTTTGTACTATGTTGAAACCATATCGTTGTAACCCGGCGTACGCTTCACTCAGTTCTGCCCAAACGGCTTTGGAATAGTGTGTACTGTTAACCTGTCTTCAGGAAACATAACCTATAAAATTGTATAGTGATTATTTGAGTGAAGGTGAAATATATGTGCATGTGCTTGTGATTAAAAAAAGTGAAAATGGAACTGCCGGTTAAAGACGCTCCTTTGGAATCTAACAGCATCTTAATACTTATTATATTATTATATATAATCATAATTAATGTCTTTTCCTACAAATACACAACATATTGTACTATGACAATAACTTTTTAAATTAAATGTTTTGTTATAACAATAATAGCAAATTGAATCATTTATTTATCCTTTATAGACTCACTGAATTTTTTATGATGAATAATTTTTAAATTAGATAAATAGTTATAAATCTAGTTAACACTAAATTGTTAACTAGTGTACAGTCAACTATGCTCGAATCAATGATTTCAAATTAATTAATTATACTTTAAAAATGTAATTGTTTATAAATCTTTTTAATAGTCACATATATATATTTGTTTATAAGTATGAAAAGATTCATGTATTAAGATAAAAAAATGCATTATGTATTTATTAATAATTCGTATAAATATATTATTTTTTACAATCAGTTAATTTTAATTCTTACTTTTCAAATTACGGAAGCTTATTGTAATTATTAATTGCAATTATTCCTAAGCAGGTTTTGTACTATTCCATATTTGCGATGTATATTTTACTAAAGAGTATAGTAAATATTCCAATATTCGTGCTTTAAAAATTACTAAACGATTTACAATTATTCCTAAGCAGGTTTTGTACTATTCCATATTTGGGATGTATATTTTACTAAACAGTATAGTAAATATTCCAATATTCGTACTTTCAAAATTACTAAACGACTTACAATTATTACTAATGAGGTTTTTTACTATTTCATATTTGAGATGTATATTTTACTAAGCAGTATAGTAAATATTCCTTTATCCGTATTGTAAAAATTACTAACCACGATAAGTAAAATATACTAATGTGATTAATAATATTTACTATATTTTCAATAGCGGTTCAACATTACAATCTAAATATAGTAATTTTTACCCATATTTTTTAGTAAAAATTACTATATTTTTTTCTCCGTGCTGTTAAGTTAAAATCGTATGTATTGATTAGCGCATTTTTTACATTCATCTATCTCTAAAGATAACTCTATTTTAACCGAATTAGAAATAAAAAGAAAGTCCACATCGAAACGTATCCCAAAATAAACAAATTAAGGCTTGAACTGAACATTTGAGCCGAAAATTGCATTGTTTAGTCCGAACGCCTAATCCAGGCAACCAAAATAATTAAATAAATAATAGTCGGATATAACAATAGTAAGAACTCTGGCAAGCGAAAATTGCGTGGTATGAACTAATTGCTTAAACTACCTCTAAAAATACATATATAAATTTATATGAATACAAGTATAAACGCAGTGCACAAAGTAAAAGTGAACTTTACTTTAATGACGTTGACAGTTGGATCAGTAAGGTAGAAATTGACTTTACTAGGCCTAGTGGAACGTGCTTCGATAAAATTATTTATATAGAATTTCAAAATTCCTTTATTTTCCTTTGCAGGAAATGGAAGTAGTGCTCTTTAAAGGAGACAGATTTTAATGTTAAACATTTGTTTAATATTTCTTTTGTGGGGGTCATTCCTCCCACCCACTCCTGGTAGTTGAACATATTTTAATTATTTTTATTATTATTATTGAATCAAAGAATTATTGTTAGTATTTACATTTATTTACTTAGCGATTTAAGTAACATTAGGATTAATTATTATGATTGGTAATTGGTAGCATTTATTACTTAAAACTTTTTACTTGAGCCTAACTGTGAAGCAACACCATAAGTTATACGGGATTATAATTTAAGCGGTGACGCTAAACAAAGTGGGAATATTTTTGTCCGCTGCAGAATATTTTGGGAAATTTTAGTTTATTGTAATATTCCGACAATATAATAAAATTCGCATCTGCAGCCGGCAAGAATGTCATGAACTTAAGTGTGCAATTGTTATAAGATTAAGATAAATATTTTGTAAGTGTTGTCGGCTGAGACTTATGGGTTTTTCCCAAATCTTCTTTTCACATCCTCAATATTTATGACCTATTTTTTACTGAGAGCAATTAAAGGATTAGGGCCCGTCGTCGGCTGGCCAGCGACCCGGACCCAGTATCTCAATAAAATTGTTTCTCTCCTTCCTTTTTCTCTATCTCTAACTCTCTTGGTACTCAGCTTGCATCCCTATACTTGCACCTACGTAAGCCCCTATTACTACGACCACTACCCATGTGCAGGCAACTAGATGCACATACTATTTTCTCTATTTTTTTGCTACGAAGACTATCCCTCGGTACCCCCCTCTCTAAAAGAGTGAAGGACCCGAAGGATGATATTCGAAAAAGACAGTTCCTCTCGACCTATCGACCTATAAGCCTCGCCGGTCAATTCCTCGTCTATTTTCTTAGTTCACGCGTGTAACTTTAATATTAAATAAATCTTTATTAAACTCGAGCAACGTTCATTTACGTACAGTAACCCCCTACTTCCCAAAGTGGTGACCCCTTGTCTTTACGATATTTATTGTTACATTGTGTTAATATTTCTCTGTGTATTTTATATCTGGTGATTCACGGTGGGTTACGGTGTAAACATTGTGTGCGCGTGTTAACAGTTCGAGTATTTAGTTGAAGTGAGTAATTAATAAATCCTATTAACAATGGATCCGGAGATGTGGTTCGCGATGGTCTAATCGCAATTTATGAGAAACCGCGTTACCGACAAACAGATGCAATATGTTAACGTGTTAGCAACGTTACCTGCGGAATACGCGACCGAGGTGCGCGACATAATTCTGAAACCACTAACAGCCACTCTGTATGACGAGTTAAAAGAGCAACTCATCAAAAGACTGAGCATTAGCCAAGAAGAGAATACGCGAAGGCTGTTAGAGGCTGAGAAGATCGGGGATGAAAAACCGTCCCAATATCTACGCCGTCTACAAGCGCACGCAGGGTCCTCGGTTCCAGATCAATTTCTAAAAACACTCTGGCTGCGGGGCCTTCCAGAATAATATCAAACAGCGATGGCTACGCAGCAAGAAAAATCAGTTACCGCGATGGCAGAAGTTGCTGATATTATACACGATATTCTACCATCGCGGCCAACAATAGCCGAGGCATCAGTATCGCACGAGGTGCAGCTAACCATCGCGATTCAACAGCTGCGCCTGGAGGTAGCAGAGTTAAAAGGTCGCTTGGATAATCAGGTGGACGAGATAGCCAATACTCGGCGTAGCAGGACGCAGACACCGCATCGCGGCCAAGTTGCGTCAAGGTAAAGATTGACTTTACTAGGCCTAGTTGAACGTGCTTCGATAAAATTATTCATATAGAATTTCCAAATTCCTTTATTTGCCTTTGCAGGAAATGGAAGTAGTGCTCTTTAAAGGAGACAGATTTTAATGTTAAACATTTGTTTAATATTTCTTTCTATTATACTCTTTTCCAAGATACGATTTAATAATTGCTCGATTTTTTAGCTAACTGATGCCCTGATGTG
>NC_068550.1:19229766-19269766 GCF_026212275.2 Microplitis demolitor | reverse complement strand
ACAATAAATTTATGTTACCTTTTTAAGGGCGCCACTGGAAGTGATAACGGCCTCCCAGAACCGGATCTTAGATCATCAGGGTCGGTGTAATTTTATTTAATTGTAAGAGGAGGATGAGGAAGGATAACTTATAAATAATTTACTATTTCAATTCACCAATTAAACCTTTTTTATTTTCTCATGACCCAATTGACCTTTATAATTTTAACTTCACTTATAACCTTTTTATAAACCTTATTTTATACCTTTTTAAACCTTATAACTTCTTATCTAAACCTTATGACATTAAACCTTATAACCTTAGAACCTTAGAACCTTATGACCTTATAACATTAAACCTTATGACATTAATTGACCTTAACATAAAACCTTATAACCTTTATAACTTCATTAAACCTTATAACCTTTTATTTATTTACCCGCAATAATTTTTATTAATAAAACCAGCCAACTACCTTTGGCGTTACCACACACTCACACATACAACAGTTAAAAATCGCTTAACCTTCGCGACACTTAATTACTAAATTAGCCAACTACCTTTGGCATTTCCACACACTCACACAAACAATGATTAAAAATCGCTTAACCTTCGCGACACTTAATTACTAAATTAGCCAACTACCTTTGGCATTTCCACACACTCACACACACAATGATTAAAAATCGCTTAACCTTCGCGACACTTAATTACTAAATTAGCCAACTACCTTTGGCATTTCCACACACTCGGTCCCCTGGACTTATTTTACACACACTTCTTAAATTAATTTTCCGCAATTAATAATTAATTTAGAGAATTATATAATTTTTAATTAATTTATTAATTGATTTTCCTTTCCTATTTTATTGAGTATTATTTCCTTTTAATTTCTTATCACTTATTTTAATATCACAACCTTCACTCATTAATTTAATAACGCGTTACTTCAGGTACTTTTATCACCGCGATAATTATTCTTATTTTATTTACGCCTTTTTCTTAATTAATTATAATTTCTTTAATTACGTAAATTCTCCTAATTAATTTTACGACGCCTTCGACTACGGACTTCTCTTATTTTCCCGAGACAATTTTAATTGATTTTCTTAATTTATTATTTTTATTAAATTTTATTTATAAGTAATTAATAATTGACTAGCGTCTATGACTAGATTCGACAGTTCCGGTGCACGCGTCACTCGACCCACCTGGAAACTTCTAGAACAGTTCCGGCTACCTGCCTGGAATTATTTTATATACGCAATGGCTCCGGCTACCTGCCTGGAGTTAATTAATTACTAAAATCTTATAATTATATCCAAATTTAATTTATTAATTTTCTTTATAAAATTAATTTAATTCGCGAGAATTTTCTTTAGACGCGACGATATTAACGTATGCCAAGAATTTAATAAAATTTTCCGGCTTCCCGCCTGGAATAAATTTTATAAATACCTCAACAATTAATTCTCCAGCTCTTAGTTGTCGTCTCTGTCCGGGTTTCTGTCTAGTTATTTTTCCTCGTTCTCGTTTAGTCTAATTTTGGTTCCGTCTCTCTCTGTTTTTTTCTTTCTCTCTCTCTCTCTCCTTTTTTTCTTTCTCCTCACTCTCCTTTAACCTGTTGCAATCAGACGCAATTAGTAATGTTTTATATAAAATACCGGCTAACTGCCTGGTATTTATTATTAATAATCGGGATTTTTATCGCTTGGTTCCACAATAGACTCAAGCTAATTATTAATTAATTACCTGGTTAATTAATTTAACGGCGTCTGTATGGCGTCGGTTGTCTGGTTACTTCGTCTCTCCACCTCTCTACTCGGACGTCCCGATGGTTAATGCCCGATTCTCGTTCCGGTCCCCGTTTTTAATTGCTCGCTCACTCTTGACTATAGTTGTCCTTTTTTCTCTCCTACTTAACTCTAGGTGGGGTCGACGGTCGAGCAAGTGAAATTTCCATTTCCGGACGACTAGTCGCTACCTACCCGGAATACCCGAAGTGGTAATGTCACATGACCGACAGTGCGCATAATAGATTTTATTTTAAAATTATTTGAACGCGGTAAATACGAATTTACCCCGTTACAATTTGATAGTTTATTTTATTTTAAATAATTTCTCAAGAAGCATATGCTAATGCAGCTCCTTATAGATAAAATCTGTTTTTGGCAGACATAATCTTGAGAGAGAAATTAGGGCTGATGTGTTTGCTCGCTAGACGTTCAGTAACGTCGGTAATTTTTCATGAAACTTCTCCCAGTCGGCCAGCGTAATGTTAAAACGCTTGGGGTCAGCCCCATCGAGGCCCTCCCGGTCTCTTGGAATTCCAAGGCTGACCTCGATCGCATAGTGGTCGGTACTTTGCACTCACTCGCGTTTGATAGCTGGGGGAGTCCACCCCCCCCCCCCATAAAACAGATTGTGGGTTCTAGTCCACGCTAAGTTACCGACGGAGGGTAACTTGCTGGTGGTCGGTGGGCATACTGGTGGTCGGTAAGGCCTGTTTTACCGGCTGCCCTTAGATTGGCAGTCGGTAAACTCTGATTTGGCAGTGGGCAAGCTCGTATAAGCAGTCGGGAAGCTCTATTTTACCCACTGTAAATCATTCTTGAGCTCTTTGTCAGGCACTGTTTGAGCTTTATGGAGGCCATTTTGAGCTCATAATATAGCTCTGCCGGTTAAATTAACTAGAGGTCGCTTAAAGTCTGTTCGGTGCAGAAAATTTTGAAACAAAATAGACTTCGTGATGGCGATCAAGGCTGACGTTTTTCAGTCTATCAGCTTTGAGCGTCATCACAAAGTACATTTACACACCCATCCGGTTTTATATATTGAAACTGGGGTGTGTAAGGGTACATGCGAGAAGCACTCTTCTCTTGAATATTGCATCATCTAACAGGCCTGGATTCGTTTTCCTTTGTTTGTGACGTCATTCGACAAGTTTGAACTTGTTTTATGGTTTGGGGTGGGGGATCCTAGTCTGAGCGCTGAGCTCGAGAGCTCGCATCCAGTCAGTCTACGCTGAGAAGAGTTTAAGTGAACAGTTTTTGTGCCAGACCTTGTATTTATGGCTGCATTAACTGAAAGTGAAAAGATTTTTCTTCGTAATAATTACCCTTTTGCGGAAAGTTTTGAAGATCTCATTGAAGGGTTTTTTGGCGACGTGACTTCTCCTGAGTCTATCGGTAAATTCATTGACGATATAATTGCGTTCGCGAAAAACACGGAAATAATTCACAGTGTTCGATTGGAAGCATCGTGTATAAGCTGTCACGATAGAAGAATTTTGTCCAGAAGATTAATAAAAACTACTGAAAAGTTGGTGAAACTAGAAAAGCGTATGGCAAATAAATAATCATGATGAGTCGTTCGTCAAGGTATGTAGTAATTATTTTTTTTTTAATAACCTGCTTTATAGTCGTTTAATTATAATAACTAATTAATTAAACTTCTTTTTCAGACCCCATGTGTGTACGGATGTATGTTTTCATGATGCGCAGATCGACTTCGAGGATGTAATGGACGACGACAACGTTAATGACTTTGATCGTCATAATGAAAAACGAGAAAAATTAAAAAAATTGGCCGAACAAAAGAACGAAATCGATTTACAAGTGAAGCATTGGAATAAATTATTACTCAGCTTCAAAGATCGCCGTAAATACGAACAGGCTTGCCATAAAACTACGTTCATGCTAATCAAGCTATTGTTTAACGCTAACAAACACCATGGACCTAATAATTGATTTTGTGGGTTGCGAGATGCCTGATGGCAAATTTGTGGTGGAAGAACTGTGCGCTACTGATATTTATGATAAAGTGGGTACATATGGGCTTGCAAGATGTAAACATTGGTTGTTTGAATCACCTTTGGATCAAGTCGACGTTGCTGTAATGCAGAAAAGTGTTGATCACTGTGGACATCAACATTCAATATCATGGATAGCTGGTTTGCTACCATATGAATTATTGAAAGAAATTCTTGAAATTATGGTCAAACATGCACGATACTTTTACGTACAAGGTGAATGGAAGAAAAAATGGTTTGAAGATCTAATTGACACTGCTGTTCCAATCATTGACTTAGAAAAAATGAGATTTTTCTCACTCTATCAAAAGAATGATTTTTCGAAGCATCAATGTCCATATTATGCTTATCATTTGAAGAAATTAGATACTTTATGCGCATTTCAAAATGTCCAAGAGTTCAAGAGATGGTTCTGTCATTTTTATGGAATTCAACCTTGGCACAAACTACCAGAAGAATTAAAAAATAATGAAAAATTAATGGGCTATCAAAGGTGTCGGGATCATTATATATTCAACGATGATATCCCTGATAGCTTTGCATATCCATTTAAAAAAGATTGCTCTAACTGTAGTGCATTTCTTTAGGTTCAGGAAAATATTTATAATTTATTATGTATTTGAGGTTATGTACGACTAGAATGTATATTTTTTTTAGGTTAAGAAGAAAATACTACAGTTTATTATGTATTTGAGGTTATGTACGACTAAAATGTATAGTTTTAAGTTTAAGAAAAAAGAGTATAGTTGATGTAAGGCTAAAATGTATATTTTAGGTTAAAAAAAAAAAAATATCTATAGTTTATTATGTATTTAAGGTTATGCAAGACTTAAATGTATATTTTAGGTTATAAGTAATAAAAAACACTATATATCAATATAAAAAAAAAGTTTATTCATTTATAAATGTAAGTTTATTAATTAATACAGGTTCAATAATTATATTTAATTCATTAATTCTTTGTTTAAATCGTTCTCGATCTCTTGCTGCTTGTTCCCTTTTGCCTCTTCTTGCTTGCTTGTGTGCAAATCTCCATACATCCATGCGATGTATGGTTGGCGTTGGATTAAATTTAACAGTCTTCATATTAGTTTTCGTACGATGCTGCTTATAGGATTATACTCGACTATGCGATCATGTATTATGAGGCAGTAAGCTGATGTCTGTGCAGGGAATTGATTTGCGGATTCAAATTCTAGACGAATGTCCACAGGTCCAGATTTTATCGATTCGTTTTGTTTTGAGCAATCGATAACATACAGTGGTGCTTGTTCCAAAAATTTCTTCTTCGTTAGCAGTGGCTCAGGTTCTTTGTTGTAGTATGAAATTTGGAAATTTATATACATGTCGTACAACAGAGCATATTGATTGTTTGCAATGTTGAGGTTTAAATTCCCATAAGGATAACTCTGAGAGTTTAAAAATAATTTTATATCTCTGATGTTACAATGATCAAATACGCTGGCATTTTTAGTTGCGTCATTTTTTCTTGCTGTTTAAAATCCAAGTATCACAAAACGTGGTTTCTCAAGCTGCGTAGAAGTTTTTACTGCCCAAATGTGCTTCGAAGTATTTGGCAATAGAGGATACTCGTACAGCTCCCAAGCACGGAAACTGATTGAGATAGCTGGATCACTTGTGATATAATTCAAAGCTTCAATTTTTTGTTTATCAGCCATAGTCACATATGGTACAATCCACTCGATTTTTTGCAGCGTAATTTTAACAGCTTCAGCATGAGCTCCAGCAGCAGGTGTGCCCACAACGTAGGCATTCAAATCAGCATTTGACCTTATTAAAATCAATTCATGCTTTGCATTGATGACAACTTTATGGTAATCTTCAGCAAATCCAAGCAAAAGACTCAGTGGTATAGATACATCAAAGTAGCCATTGTCATTGTGTAATTTGTTTACAGCTTCATCTACAATCCAGCCTGAGTTCTCGAGTATATTTTGTTGAGCAGGACTCAGTGATGTGTATCCTTTCATGAGACTTGGCATACCGACATTTTTATTACGATCAATCTCAACACCATTGAGCTCGTAGCGTATTTTTTCAAACATATGACAGACTGTCATGTTGACCATGTGAGTAGTTGCACTTACAGTTGTACCATCAGACTTTGTGAATTTTCCGTACACATGTAGTGTACTCTTACTTGGAAGTAGACACAAATCTTGATGTTAAACAGCAATTCTTATTTCATCGCTGTTGTTAAATGTTGATAAAGCATACGGGAGATGAGCATGCGCTTCATAGTGCGCAATTGACTCATCAAAAATAATTTGTCGTTGAATATTTAAGATTTCCGCCGCCGCCATGGTCGTGTACACGTCAAACAACAAAAATAAATTTTTATTTTCTTAATTTTCCACGTAATTTTAGTCCTAGGCTCTGTAGAAACTGAGCGTTCTGATGTAGTAACACCTTGTGAAGTACTCGGCGACTGATGTTGCTCGACTATGTTGCTATTCAGTGCCAGTGATTTCGTAACTTCCTGTTGGTATTGTCAAGACTCTCTCTTCAACAGTTTCATATCTTTTTATAGCCAGCACCACTTTTTGTCTCATACACGATACCCATTATTTTATAGACTTTATATGCAGTTTATGGTTATCGTCTCACCTCTGAAATTAGCCAGTTTTCCGTCTTGATCGACAATTCTTTGTCTGAGAATTTGTATTGCTTGTACGGCGATTGGAAGATAAATGACGTGAGATGGCAATTCAACAATTTTATATCTTGGTGGTAAACTTGGAAAAAATTCATGAATTGTGTGAACTCTGTGATCATTTATGTAAGCACCTGATATAATGTTGCACTCAACTCTCAGAGCATTGAGTTTTAATATTTTCACTGGTAAATCTGATGAGTGAGTTTTATGTGGTGTCAGCTTTCGGTTTGTAAATCCCAGTAGTGTACCAATAGAATCTTGGGGTGTAAAATTTACAAATTGATCACATTTAATTTCACTTCTCAATTCATTATTATTGGCTTTTATGCTGATGCTAAGTCTTTGTAATTTCTTTTGAATGTATTTTTCAATGTCAGTGATTTCGTAACTTCCTGTTGGTATTGTCAAGACTCTCTCTTCAACAGTTTCATATTTTCCAGCTTTTATATTTTCACTCATTAGATTATTTTTATTATTATCGTCAGTTACTGCGACATTGTCATCAAACTTTGTAATTATTGCTACATTTCTTTTAGCTCTTTTTTTCTTGACAATTTTTTTCTCATCAACATTATTTTTATCATTTGTATCAATTTTTTCGATATCAATATTATCCACAGGATAAGAGACATAGAATTTATTAGCACCAACTTCAATATTGGGTATTGAATTAAATGTTAATAACTCTACAAGTCCCAGGACATAATTTTTATTCGGTGATAATTCAATTGGAGGGAAATAATTGGCCTCCAACACGGATGTGGATCCTGTCAGTGTTAATGTGAATGACTCAGCCATGACTGATGTGCTCTACACAAAGTCACATCAATTTATAGTTGTCTAGTGAGAAATTTTAGACATAAATGTCCGCATATAATTGTATCAAAATTCTGATATCTTCTGTGATTATATTTTACGCTACTAACATCGAGATACTCCATAAGATCTTGTGGAGGTTGTAAATTACCAAAACTGTCAAAATAAATAACTTTATGATTATTTTTTTTGTATGCAACCCAATGAGTACCAGGTCCGAATTCATCATCAAGATTAATAATAGCTGATTCGTTTTTTCTCGGACCAGTTTTAGGTAAATCATTCCTCATAAAAACACCGCGAAAGTTTGGAATTTTTAGAGCTTTAGCGTATTTCAGTAAATCGATGTTTGTAAGTGGTCGATGTGGTAGCTCTACTTGTTTTTTGACTTGCATCCTCTGCCTACTGGATATGGTCTCAAAAATAAACCCATACCACGTCTGTAAGGTCTCAAGTATAAACCTTTACCCATTGGATGGAACCGGTAGAATTCGTGGCCGCCGAATATTTTTTTTCCCACCAGATTTTTTAACAGCCTGACGAGCTCCTTTCAACGCCGTTTTAATTGGATCACTTCCAGGAGTCATGGAATTTTTGGCAGCTGTGACAACTTGTCTTAGTGCTACTTGTTTCTTTACACTAGTCTTTTTCTTGCTAGTCTTCCTCTTGCTAGGCTTTTTCTTGCCAGCTGTTCTCTTCTTTAATCCCATTCCGAATCTTTTTTTCATCTTCATGATTTTATTTACACTCCACGCAGCAGCTTTTTCACCAATACCAGCGTCCTTTGCTTGATGACGTTGCCACGCCTTCTCAACAAGTATTTTATCAGTCTCGTGACGTGCCGCCAAATTTTGGCGATTATACGAGTATACGATATCGTGTTCTTTACACGCAACGTCCACAGGATTAATTCCGGGATCACCACGAGCTAATCTTTTGGCTAGCTTTGTAACTGGTCCACAGTACTGGTATCCAAGTATGTGTAGTTCAACTGGTAGCTTATTAATTAGACTGTTTATAAAACCTTTACCACTGGTCTTTACACATGTGCTCTCCATAGTAGCAGCATCATGACTGACTTGAAATGATATAATATCTGGTACTTATAGCTCGCTGAGTGAGTTGTTGTTGTGATCGCAACCTGGCAACATGGAGTTTAAAAGTCAAGCGGCCAAGTTACCAGTAATAAATTTTGATCAAATTGTTCAAGGTACCGGAGTGAAAAAAGTTAAGAGACACGGCGCTTTATTGCCAAACAGTGTACGCGCTATATTTTGTGGTCCATCAAATTGCGGAAAAACAAATGCTCTACTCTCACTCATCATACACCCCAATGGCTTAAGATTTGATAATATTTATCTCTACTCAAAATCTCTGAACCAATCGAAATATAAATTTTTAGGATCACTACTTAAACCACTTGAAGGTATTGAATTTTTTACATTCAACGAGCACGAAGAAGTACTATAACCTGAAGATGCAAAACCAAACTCATTGATGATATTTGATGATGTCGCTTGTGAAAAACAAGATCATATCAGAGCATACTTTTGTATGGGTCGACATAAAGATATTGACAGTTTTTATCTCTGTCAGACTTATACACGTATTCCTAAGCATTTGATACGCGACAATGCAAATTTTATAGTTCTCTTTCGTCAAGATGAAATGAACTTGAAGCATGTGTATGATGATCATGTAAATACTGACATGTCATACAATTTATTTAAAGACTTGTGTTCAGCATGTTGGAATGATGTTGATGGTAAATATGGCTTTGTAGTAATTGACAAAGACAGTGAGCTAAATAGTGGAAGATATAGAAAAGGATTTGACTGTTTTATAAGTATAAATTAAGTTGTACTTGATAAATAGCCATCAGAGATTAAGTGAACTTTAACCCATCAACATGAAGACCGAGGAGCTTTCAAAGCAGAGAGATGTCTTACATCAGATATCTCAGGCTAGTGATGCTATCCGACGAAAGCACAGAATGCTCAAGTTGGGTAAAGACACAGCTGAGAAGGCAATGGGTGAAATGTTTAAGCCTATTGTTACACCTCTGCAGAGTCTAGTCAAGTCGTCTAAACATAAAATCAAACAAGAAATCAAGCAAGAAGTCAAAGAAAAATTTAAAGATGATAATTCAACGGTGAATAATGATACAGAATTTGATGATGCCAGTAATTATGATAGTATTATCTCTGAAGATAGAAGTGGGACTCTGGAAGAAGTCGAGTACCCCAACTAAGCAAGTGAGCGGTGAAATAAAATCATATTTAGCTAAAGTGTACAGAAGAAGTAAAGATATTGATATGAGATATGGTATTCGTCGACGTTTTAATAATTTTTATATTGGTGATTCTGAAATAACTTTTGACGATAATGAGATTAGAATAAAAAATAAAAATTACTCTGTGACTTCTGGTTTATTGGAATTATTATTTAAAAAATCGCCGGATAATTCAAAAGTCACGCAGAATGATAAAAATAAATATCTCGAAATTATTAAAATGACAAATACTCATAGAAAAAATTATAAACCAGATGGTAGTTTTTATGAAGACTCGACAATCCAGTATAATAATTATATTGCCGATTTTCTCGATAAAAATGCAAACTTATCAAGAGGTAAAGGATTACCGAATTTTATGATTGCGAAAAAGAAAAAATCACGTATGGATTATGTCTACTGGGATGATCCAAATGAACTGGTTGACCGTCTGCGTTTACTCATGTCATCTCAAGCAGCTGGAAATCCAAGTCACACCAATGAAATCATATCAATTATCGAAGAGCTACGAGAAGCGGGGATTATTTATTAGCATCTGCTGTGTCAAATCTATGCCACTTATTTGCTGACTGTTAAAGTGAAAAGAGCAAAAAATGAGTATCGATATATTTGGACGTTCACTACCAACTGGTGCTGTAATCAGTGGACCGCCAGGACCACCTGGACGAGGATTTCAAGTAACTGTTGACGGACAGTATGATGTTGAGAGCAAGAGACTGTGTTATGTTGGCAAACCTGCTGAAAATAGCGATGCAGCAACTGTAAAATTTACACGTGATCTTGTATATCACGAGCTATCTTTAATGTATGAAAGTATAAGGAATGATCAGTCTGAGATCATTTCACATTTACACTCTCAAGTGGTAACACTCGACTCTGCTGTGAAGCTATTAAAAAAAAAAAAAATCAAGAACTAAAAGTTAAAATAAAACGTATAAAGTTACAAAAAGACTTAATCAGTAGAAATACACAGCGAATAAAAGAATTGGAAGCTAGAATTTTTGTTAACAATGGAGGACAAGAAATCAGTAATAGCGTATGAGTTGCACAGACCAGCACGCAGAAATTATCAACGTCGTCATGTTGACATACGAGCACTTGATGAAACTTGGCAAGCTGACATAGTTGAAATGATTCCTTATGCAACAGTAAACAAAGGAAACAAATATCTGCTAACTGTTATAGATATTTTTTCAAAGTATGCTTGGGATGTTCCAATTAAGAGTAAAAGTGGCAGTGATGTCACCAGTTCAATGAAATCTATATTTCAACTAGGTCGTGTTCCAAAAAATCTGCACGTTGACCAAGGCAAAGAATTTTATAATAAAGAATTTCAAGAACTCATGCAAAAACATCAATATGTACTCGACATTCAGCAACTTGAAGGCGTCCATATGTGAACGATTTAATAGGACACTTAAAAATAAAATGTGGCGTGAATTCTCTGCACGTGGTACCTATAAATGGATTGATATACTAGAAGATTTATTGGATACTTACAATAATACCAAACATCGGACAATTAAAATGAAACCTGCTGATGTTACTGCTGCTAATGAAAAAGAACTGCTGGAAAGAATATACAAACCTCTTCAAGCTCAGCAACAAGCACGAAAAAATAAATTCAAAGTCGAAGACAAATTCGAGACAAAGTTCGAATCAGCAAGTACAAACATGTGTTTGAGAAAGGTTACACACCCAACTGGACGACGGAAATTTTTACAATTAAGACAGTGCAGAAAACAAATCCAACAACGTATAAGCTTGTAGACTATCAGGATAAGCCAATTGAAGGTGGATTTTATGCAGAAGAACTTAGCAAAGTCAAATATCCAGATGTATATGTAGTGGAGAAAATTATAAAAAAACGTGGAAATAAATTGTACGTAAAGTGGCTCGGCTTCGATAGCTCCCACAAAAGCTGGATTGAAAAATCTGATCTGTAAATAAACTTATAAAATACACTTATATCTATAAAACAAAAAAAACAATTTTTTTCATTTGTATATAAATGTTTTATTCATTTTTATTTATACACGTATCCTTAAAACTAATTTTTTACAATATTTTTCATTTTCTACAAAAGTTTTCTATTTTTAATATATATAACATTTTCATCATCTTTATCATCATCATCATCATCATTATTTGATGTAAATCCCCATGGCAATGTGTCGGTTGAGTTGTCCAAAAGTTGTCGTTTGTCATCTGTCCAGCTTAAGGCTATTTTGTGCTGTGCTACTGTCGTCACGTCATGTTTTGAACTTTTAATTAAGTACTGTTTTTTCGTCAAGTTAATGTGATCGTGAAGACATCTCTCGAAATCATCAAACGTGATAGTTCGTAACGTCGGACCTTTGATCCCCTTTGCTCGTTTTTTAGTATTGCTATCATTCATAATTTTGTATGCATATAGTTTGGCCCTAAGTCCGGTAAAAAGAGTCATAATTTCCCCATTATTCTCATCTTTCATCAGACCTGGGACCTTTTTATTTGCTATTGGCATATTGTACAAATTTTGAGGGGGATAGTCCGACGTATCAAATTTTGAAATATCACGTTTCATGATTTCATAGATGTCTAGTACTGTAAAGTGGTAAATTAAATTGTCAGTGTCCGTGTACATCAACTTAGATTGTTGGTTTGTGAAGTTCTGTTTGACATAGTTATAGTTGAAATTATAGATAAATATTTTTGATAAATCTAAAATCGCGAACCCAGTGTAAATAGGTTTGTCAAAATATACCTGGGTTGTTTTCATTTCCACTATAACCATGTCTTTGTCAAAGATAGTAAGACTATGGAAGTTAGGTTTACAAATAAGGTCTGATGCACCATATCGACCAGACCATCTTGTAACCAATTAAACATCTTTGTGTTTCCTAACATTTTCCATAGTCTTACCGAAGACTGCGTTATTCATGAGTTTGAAGAAATTCTTCTTAAACTCATTTTGGGCAGCCTTCCTACAGTCTGTATTCTTGTCGATGTATGTCTTTAGCAATGGGGATTGTTCAAATTTAAGTACGCGATGAATTTTTTTCAATTGCATTCCTAAACCTAAACATTGTTTTAAATTTTCACAATGAATTATATATTTATTTTTATCATGCAAAGTTGTACATAATTTAGTAGACTTGCTACCCGGTGGTAAAAAGTGCTCAGGGCACAATGGTAAATCTTTGTGTAGCTCATGTAGCTCCTGAGGATAGTGCAAGTCTACTTCTAAAATATATCCTACATTGTCATTGGCATTTACAAAGTTATTTACATTATTTAAATCATGTTCATCTACCCACTCAAATGAGCCTTTAGGTAGTGGCATACTCATTGCCGCGCCATACAAATTATTGACGTCAAAATACATCAAGTATGACTCGGGTTTGTTAACATCAAATTTATTACCCATGTACCGATTGTTGGCCTTCGCATACCTATTAGTACACTGAGACACTCCACCTCGTATACCTTTCTCAATGAAAAGTACCGGTTCAGGGTCAATCAACAGTTCCAGTTCCACATTAGTGTACTTCAGCATTGCATCAAAAGCTAATCCGGGCGCTGTGTAATAGTGCAGCGGGTCTAAGTTATAATTATTTAAGCAATTTTGTCTGAAATTTTCAAATACATCGGCCAAGAGTAGTACATCAGTCTTAAGATAAAGATCAGAGTACTCGCCTAATGTACTGATGTTAAATTTATTCCAGACAAGTTGAGCAAATGCATAATTATCGTCAGTTATACCATTATTAGATAATTTTGAAAAAAATGAGTTTTGATCGGGCAATTGTTTGTTATTAAGCTTATCAATGTCTGTAATGTATTCATACGGGAATACACCCTTGCGAGTTACTAATTGGAATTTTTCTGGATCTGGGTAATGAAGTTTTGTGATTTGTTTATTGTCATCATCAAGATAGGATGCTAATTTTTCTAACCTTGATGCCATGAATCTAAATGAATCTATAAAACGTAAAGACACAGATATATCGTCAATAGATTTTGTAAATGAGATATATCGCTCTTTATTAATTGGCAATAATGTGACTTTACCTTCAAAAACAGTTGCTAATGATTTTATTAAAAAATGAGAATCATACCCAGATAAATTGTGAAAAACTACCGGTATTACATGAGATTTTGGGTGATTTAAATTGCATGAGATGTGTGCAGGTCCGCGATAGTTACCTGTAAAATGGCAATGATCATAGCACTTCTCTTTATCAGAGGCTATTGTTTTTTCACAAATATAACAAACAGTTGACCGATCATGACTCTTTTGTTGCTGTTTGTCAAGTGGTTTCATAGGTATAGGATTTTTTAAATACTGCTCAACTTCAAATGCGAAATTTTCAAGTTTATTGACAAACCACTTTACGCAATCAGATGAACGATTAATTTCAAATTTTAACAAATTATTGTCATCATTACAGTGACGATAAAATGCAATGCTGTGTGGAACGTGACTTTGAATATCATCATCCCCCTGAGGCTCTAGTGTACACTCTAAGTCTGCGTAGACAACAAACGGTACCGAGTCTTCATTACGATAGTTTTTAAATTTTAATATTTTGTTTTCATTAGTGGGAAATTTCATACAGACTTTATTTAATTTAAAACAGTCATCATTGTGGTTATTAATAGATGTTTCTGTTTTAAAGTGACTTAAACATCGATCACAGAAATATAATTTACAATGTGCCTTAGAAATTTGATTTTTTACTAATCGTGATAGATTTTTAATTAAGGCAAAATGATAAACAGGCTTCTAATTTTTATAATCATTCTCATTAGACATATTTAAATTTACGTTCGCCTGCACCATTAAAAGATGAATTTTTTTTACATCAGACTTGCAATTTTTACTTAAATACAGTGGTATAATGATACTTTTTTCATCTCCGAAACCGTTAAATTCTGACTCATTCTCGTATACATTGATTGACAAATTATTTAACGTTTCAAATTTTGGAATATCTTTCGGGGTAATTGGAAAATCAATACCTTTATACTGAAGTACGCTGCTGTAATGAGGGTACGATGTTGTCCTCTCCGGATGTCCAGTGTGAGCTTCGTGTGTTGCTGCCACAACACACCAGAGGAAGCAGTACTTGTCGTGGTTCTCGATGTTTAAGACTGCACGTTTAATCTGGATATCTTTGGGCAGTCTAACAATAGTTGATGCTCCAGCTTGTAGAGGAACATATCTGGACATTGTGATGACCAAGCTGTGGATCTCAAGTAATCTCTACCCCGAGTCCTTTTGATTGAACTCTTCAACCTTTTTTAATAAGTTCTCTTTGACATGGTCGGCATACCAATCTGCGAGAGATGTTGTGGGTGTAATTTCCCGACTTGTAGTGTTGAAAGATTTAGTTTCATTAACGACATCATTAATTTTTTCATTTCTAAATTTACATACAAGTTCGACGTTGATTTTCACCCCAGCAACATCACCCAACATTACTTTGATTTTTTCAAAAACCAAGTCTCAAGAATCATTCAAAAATTCTCTCAAATCTGTGTCAGCAAGATTTGTGACACATCCAGTTCCAATGTTGTTTGAGAAAGCGTTTTCGAGATCTTGCCACTTGATGAGTCAATGACGTATTCTCAAATCACTACCTGTAGCCAGACCGCTGAGTTGAGCAAATTGATCGCCATACCAGCACAAAAGCACTATACTTGCTTGAACGCTTCTCTTAATTTGAACACTCGATTGTGGATCTGCCAAAATAGTTTTAAAATAATCAATTGTCTCAACACACACCTGATAGCACCTCTGACAATATTCTTCATTCACTGACTCTAACTGTAAATCATTGTATGATTGTGCAACAGAATTCACCAAACCTTGAAGTGCATCAACTAATCGCGCCATTTTTTAAATAATGTTTTTATCAATTGTTCACAGAAAAGAAAATGTGTCTTTTGCACTAAAAAATTATTAATGAGTGCCAGTTGCACAAAAATTAAAAACTAATAAGTGTCAGTTGCACAAAAATTAAAACTAATAAGTGTCAGTTGCACTAAAAATAATGTCTACGCACTTCACTTAAACTAATAATTGTTTATAATTTTTTGTAAAAAAATTATTTAAAAAACCGTAGAGAAGTTCACAGAGAACTTCATAAAATCTTTAACACAGTAAACGTCAGAGAATATTTGAGCAGAGATTCGTACTTCATTCAGAGACTCGTACTTCTTTTTTGTGGAGTATGGTCTCACGCGCCTCTTTTATAAGTGGGAAACGGCTCATCAACTGTGCAGAAAATGTAATAATTTTAAAAAATTGGATTTTTAAGTAATTAATAAAATTGAACTTGATGTTATTCTACTTTTTCTCTATTTTTTTTCCTTTTTCTTTTTATTTTAAAGATATTAAGTAATTGTTTACATTTTTATAACCTAGAAATTAGTTTAGCTTTCTATAATTGATTATTATTATTTTAATGAAATTATCAAATAATTTACATGCTTTGTGGTAGTCAAAACTGATGATAAGTTGACATCTACCCACTAGAATAACTTGTTGTCACATTTTGATGACACCAAGTTGATTGAATTTACCGCCACCATTAACGATCTGATATATCGATTTTAAATTTTCCGCGTTTGAAAAAAATAATTACTTGCATTTTTTTTTTTTTTGAAAAATGTAAAATTGGTATTTAAAAATAATTAATACAATTAAATTTGATGCAACTCAAGTTTTTTTCTAACAATTATTATTTTTAAAAGATATTAAGTAATTATTTACATTTTTATAACCTAGAAAATAGTTTAACTTTATATAATTAATTATTATTATTTTAATTAAATTATCAAATGATTTACATGCATTCTGGTAGTCAAAACTGATGATAAGTTGTCATCAACTTAATGCTTCCACCATGCTGAATGTAATAAGTTGATGACAATTTAACGTCAACTTACGGTCAAGTTTCAGTCATTTATGCCAACTTGCTGACTACCAGAGTATAATTTTTACGAATTTTGATTGTACCTCAACTAATGATTAGATACATTGATTATTACTTTAGTGTTTTATCTTTAAAAAAACATGTAATTATAATTTATATTTTTAATTTATTTAAATGAATATCGATGTATTTCAATGAATATCTATGAATTTAAAACGGCTGGAATTTTATAGCCGATAATTCGAATACAATCTTGGTCACATTTTTTACTCATAGATGGCGTTATTCTATTTGTCTATACTTACGCGCGCAAATTTTTTTCTTAGATAAAATTTATTCATTTTTAATTAATTTATGAATAAAAAAATAATGGTTACGATCATAAACTATGATTTTCATTGATATTTTCATATTATTTTTGTAAAATATCGTTTAAACCAATTTCTTCAAAAATGTAAACAAACCAGCGTGGGTTTGTTACCCACATGCTCATAGTGACCAACAATAAAAGATATGCAAATTTCTGTGATTGGTCGTGAAAAATCAATTTTTTTTCCGATTGGCCCTTTATTTTTTTTTTTTGTCTTACATATAAGATTTTAGACAAGTGGTGGGGTAGTTTTTTTGTAAAAACCTGTCACGATAGACAAAGGTTGCTAAGTGCCAGCTCTGGGGGTGATGTGAATTACTCAACCAACTTTAATCTGGTAGGCTGCCCATGACCCAATCTAGTTTGTAACAGATGCGTGTATGTTACTTCTTACGCAATCACCACCGTATATAACCTCAACAACATCCAAAACTAACCTCAAAAGCGTGTTTTAGTCGGTAAAATAGATCTTACCGACCGCCAACACAACATAATCGACAGCAAAACTAAGTTTACCGACAGGCAATATCAATACAGACGATAAAACAGTGCTTACCATCTGCCAAATCAGAGCTTGCCGACTGCCGAACCGAGTACTGGCGGTAAAACAGGTCTAACCTACCGCCGGTATATCTACTAACCATCGACAGCTTACCCTCCGTCGGTAACTTAACACGGACTAGAACCCACAATCTGTTTTATCGGGGGAGGGTGAACTTCCCCGGCTCAACTACTTTTGATGGTCCAGTTTTGTACGTACTGTGCAAGTTTCGGGGTAGCTAAGATGACATCTGTGTATGATTCTCCTGAGATTGATGAAAATGTTGGGCCATACCTCTTTTTGTTCAGAATCTCTAACTTATAATCGTCTATAAAATCCTCCATTCTCTCTCCTTTCTCGTTTGTTTCTGGCCCCCATCTAATAGACTTAGCATTCGAGTCTATCCCAAATAATACTTTTTTCCCCTTAATGCCTGAGCTGAAGGATCTGAGGTAAAGGAATACGTTGCTGCGTACTGTCCTGTCTGTCCAAATACAAAACAGGAACTGGTTCTAAATGAGATCAATCGCAAGTTGGACAGGATGGCTATTATAGAAGACAAACTATCTGGTATATCTAACCAAGTTGATAAAATAACAACCGAATGTGTCACTCTTAAAAATGGTCTTGTGACCCTTGATAATCGAGTTAGTAAGCTTGAGGCTGGATCTCTGTCTAATGCTCAGCTAGCTCCGGATAGTGAGATGTTTGAACATATATTAAATCGTGTAAAGAGTTTAGCTAATGATAAATCTTCGGGAGAATTAGAAATGCGTCAATTACTCCTTGAATCACAAATGCTAAGTGATCAGATAATAATTTCGGGTATTCCAGAATCTGCTACTGAAGACTTATTTGATTTTACTGTCAAGCTTGGTGAACTACTGAATGTACCAAATATTACACATAATGACCTCCAATATGCTATAAGACTTGTCGAAAAAAGAGTGTATCTATGAAGCGTTCTATTCTTGTAAAATGTAAATCACCACAGATAGTTAATAGTTATATTTTAGGTAAAAAGAAACATCGAGAAATAACTGCTGATGCTCTGGTAATTGGTGCACAAAAGGATGTAATAAATGTAAATAAGAGATTTCCACCGTCTTTATACAAATTGCGGCAGGAAATTATCAAGAAGTTTCCTACTATCAATAAAAGAAACATTTGGATTTCTAGTTCAAGTGTTTGTTTGCGATTAAAAGATGGCTTGGAACCCATTAAGCTTTACCCATCTTCTAAGCTTGATGATATTAAAAATCAATTAGCATATTATATTTTTATTAACTCTATACAACTACCTACATCAACTTTAGTGCCTCAATCTCGAACTCAAAATAAACTACAAGTCTGTCATTTGAATGCTCAATCTTTAATACCACATATTGATGAGTTTCGAGAACATTTTAGAACAAATTATTATGATGTTATTGCTGTCTCTGAAACATGGTTAACTTCGAATATAGTAGATGCTCAAATTGGCCTTCCTATGTTTCACCTGCATAGAAATAATAGAATTCGACGTCATGGAGGTGGGGTAGCAATATTTGTTCGTAACACACTGTCCTCACGTGTTGTTACATGTTCAAATAATCTACAGGATGGGTATCCAGAATATCTAGTAATTGAAATTTGGTCTAAGTCTAATTAAAAAGTTTTATGTACAGTTATTTATAGGCCACCTAATGCTGCTCTATTTGATAACTATGAACAGGAATTCATTGAACTCTTTCCATTATACATTAATATCATAATAATAGGAGATTTGAATATAAATTTACTCAAAGGCACTTTTGATACTAATTATCTCCTAGATTTTTGTATTTCACATAATCTACATATAATACTATTTGACAGTACTCATCACACATCAAGTTCTTATACTTGGATAGATCATTGTATTGTTAGTAATGAGCTTGAGGTTAATAAATCAAGTCAATCATTGGAACCATTTTTATATGGTCATGACATTATATTTGTTATTCTTGATTATTTAGTTCTAAAACAACCTTCCAGAATGCTGAAATATCGTGACTGGAATCTTATAAATCGTGAATCGCTACTGAATTACTTTAATTATTCTAATCTACCAATCATAGATTATAATTTATCGGTAAATGGTTCATTACAAGCTATAAACAATAGTCTCTGTATTGCAGTAGATTCAATTGCTCCGGAACGTACTATCAAGATTAAGCGACCTCCAGCTTCATGGATAAATGATCATATTCGTGAACTTCAAAGAAGAAGAGATAAATTATATAGGATATTCAAGAGGACTGGATATGCTTATACAGAATATTGCAACGTTCGTCGATTGGTAAAACAAAGAATCATGACTGCCAAAAGGGATTTTCTTAAATCTAGGATATTTAATGCTTGGTTCCCAAAGATCATTTGGGATGATTTCAGAAGACTTGGGTTGCTTAAAGTAAAGTCGAGGGCGTGTCCTCCAGAACTTGATATTGATAATCTAAATAGTCCTTTCGTTTCTGTTGGTAATGTGCATGATCATGATAATGATTTACAATTAAAAAAATCCTGTTTTAATTTCAGTTGTGATCCAGGTCAATTTGAGTTTGTTGAAGTCACTACAGAAGACGTTAAACGAGACGTAAATAGAATAACTACATCTGCAGTTGGTCCTGATGGCATGTCCATTAGATATTACAAGCAACTTCTAACATTCTATATACTTACAACCTATTACTGATTTGTTTCATACTTCACTGAGGTCTTCGGAATCTCCTCGACAATGGAAAGATTCGTATGTACTACCTATACCTGCAGTTAAAATACTTGAATCGTTTAACGACTACAGGCCTATATCAATTTTATGCCCATTATCTAAAGTTCTTGACCGATGTGTCTACGATCAAGTGACACAATACATTAAATCCAATAGATCCATATCAAACAGGTTTTCAGCAAGGCTTAAATACCCAAACGGCTTTACTCAGATTATGTGATGATATTCGCTTGGGTATTGATATTTGACAGATCACAGTTGCGATATTCTTTGACTTTACCAAAGCGTTTGATAGTGTTAAACATTTACTATTATTAAGAAAACTCAGAAATCTTAATTTCTTAACTAGTACTCTTAAATGGTTTTACCTGTATCTTAAAAATCGACGACAAGCTGTAAAACTGGAAGATCAGCTCTCCTCATAGAAGTATATTTGTAGTGGAGTACCTCAGGGAAGTGTGCTTGGTCCACTACTATATGCTTTATTTGTATCTGAGCTAGGGGCTTCAATTAATTGCAAACATCTTTTCTATGCTGATGATTTGGTGATTTATCTCAGTTGCTCATTAGCTGAAGTAGAACAAACAGTGACTACACTTAATTACAACATTATGAAGATTAATAATTGGTGTGTTGATAATTTTTTTAAAATTAAATCCAGGAAAAACTAAAGCAATCATCTTTGGTAGTCCTCAGCATGTAAATAGTTCAGCCTGCATAACTGCACCGAAGATCACAGTTAATGGTGTTACTATAAAATATGTCAAGTCTATTAAATATCTTGGAATATTAATTAACAATATATTATCTTGGCATGAGCAGATAATTTCTATAAATAACCGAGCGATGAGCAATCTTGCTCGCCTAAAAGTAAATAGCAAAATTTTGAATACTACTATGCGTAGACGTCTGATTGCTACTCTCATTTTACCAATCTTCGACTATTGTAGTGCTGTATACGTTAACATTTCTGGTAATCTTCAAACTAAGCTGCAACGAAAATTCAACGCCTGCATTCGATTCATCTATCACATACCACGATATGAGCACATAACACAATATAGGATGCGTCTTGGCTGGTTAACGATCCAGAGGAAACGAGAATTCCTAATTGCCTGTATAATATATGAAATGCTACATCTAAATCATAACAGTATCCTTCGAGAGAATTTTCGAATCCTACTGTCTGTTCGAGATCGAGCTGTAAGGCGTAATGTGTTTTATCAACCAACGTGCAGAACTTCGACTTACGAAAAGTCGTTTCTCATAACGGCTATTAGAATCTGGAATCGACTGCCTTCTGATGTCGTTGCACTAAGTACATACCAAGAATTAAGATTAGCGTGTTATTCACTATTCTATGAAACTGATAATGTATAAATGTAGATTTGTGATTTATGATTATTGTTATTATTATTATTAATACTATCTTTGATAATTTCTACAGAGTTAATAATAAAAAAAAAAAAAAAAAAATAATAAAAATAGAAAAAAAATTAAAATGAAAATAATAAAATATATATATATATATTTATATATAACTTTTATTATTGAGAAAATGCAGTACACATAGGAATATATTAAAAGGATAAATAGTTCTATAGGAATTTTCTACCAAGAAATAAATAAGACTAAGGCAAATATTTGTAGCTGCACGTATACAGATGACCCATGTGCGGATACATATATATTACAATATTGTGTATATGCACGTATAGAAGTATATGTGTAGGTATAAATGTGATTTAAATACATAAAAATTAGTTCCCAAAAATAATTATTTACAATAAAAATTAATTTAAATACAGATATTAAATTTAAGAAATAATACGTGTATGTACAACATACACTAAACTTTGCATGTATGACTGAAAACATACGAACATTCTTTTTTATATACAATTAAATTTATAAATATACTTTTTTTATATATACTTAATATATAAATATTGCATGTATGACATACATACAGAAAACATTTAGATGCAGCATGCATAAACATAATTTAATTAATTTTTAATACACCATCTTTGTACGAAAGAAAGCATATGAGTAGGTGAGACAAAACATGAGTGGGCGTCAGGAATACCACGCGGTAACCTGAGTACCGGGCGGAGTAAAACAATAAGAGCAGGACCCAAGAATAAAGAAAAGAAACGCCCGCAGCCAGAGTAAGCGACCAACTTACTTTTGCTGCTATCCTGATACTAAAAATCGAGAGAAGACAGTCCAGAGGGCTGTAAAACCCTAAAATTTAAAAATAAAATTACTAAAATAGTAAATTTGATTATTACCTAGTATCTATCATATTTTGGCTCTGTAATATTTAAAAAGTATCTATAACTTTAAATAATTTATTCGTTAATAAATTTATCAGATGATGACAGCATCTCAGATTTGTTTAAATAAATATGATAGCTTATAAAGCATATCGTATATATTTAAATAAATAAAGATTCCCGGTATTTCATCTCCGATAACACCAGAAGAGTTCGATCATCGATAAAATTTTGATGATTAAAACAATAACTATGGGAGAGTGTTTCTGCGTCTTTTCTCATAGCCCCTACCATGGGGGTCCATCTAATGTTACAATGTAAATAAAAGTCACTGCAGCCGCTAATTAATCAGTTCGTTTTTACGCTTCGTTACTGCCGGGTGAGATCCCGTTTTGAGTTTTTCTTACAAGTACAGTTTCGTGTGATTCCATTTTTATACGAGGATTTTTCATTCTCATTCACGGATTCCATTTTTATACGAGGATTTTTCATTCTCATTCACGGATTTCATTTGTTATTCGAGGATTTTCATTCTCATTCAAGGAATTTGAATTTTATTCGAGGATTTTCATTCTCATTCAAGGATTTTCAATTTCATTCGAGGATTTCCATTCTCATTCAAGGACTTTCAATTTTATTTAAGGATTTTCATTTTTATTTAACATTCAGGGATTACAATAAACTCAGTTAAAACCATTTCCTCCCTTCGCTAATAAAAAAAAAAGTTGCAGTGATTTTCCTTTACTTGTGTTGTGAATATATGGGCAATTAAGACAAATAAATTAAAATATTACTCGCGAAAAATCTATAAAATTTGGTGAATTTAAAACGTGTGTGAAACTTAAAATTTAGAATTTCTTTTTCAGTTTTTACCACAATAACAGGTAACGATTTCATTTGGTTTACGAAAGTATACTCTCTTTCCCTTTATCTAATACAGAATTTGTAAACAATTTATGAACAATTGCTTTTCCTAAAACACGAAATAATTTTACAAATAAATTTAGTAAACAGACATTGCATGTCAATTTTTTTTAACAAACCTTCCACACAAACAATAACTTTTAATACAAACAAATAAAACTAACATTAATTTTAAATAATAGAATCTAATAAAATTTGAGGTTTCGTTAGTTAACTCAACCTAGTTGAGTTATCCGACGGACAGAATCGAAGGTTATTAGATGGAGAGAAAAATCATCATTCACACTTAACTCAGAATTATCATAGCAGAAATTAACGATTATTCTTTACATCAAAGGAATTTATTTTGAAAAAAAAATCATAATAAATAATAAACCTTCCATATAGAACCTTGTTTTATATGAAAGAGTTTTATAATTATTATTTTTGATTATCTAAATATTTCAACAAATTAGTATTTTGTTTTTATTTATAATTCAATTCATTTTACAAGAAAAATTTACGATATAAAAATTTTGTTTTACTGCAATTCTTATTCTAAAACTTGTTTCTCGAATTCTATTCAATTTTCTTTTTACAACTTATTAATAAATAAAATTCTTTTATTTGTCATTTATTTAAATCTATTCGAATCAATCCAAGATACATTAAACAAAATTTGTTTTTCCTTTTGAATTTTCTTCAAAGGATTCGATCTAAATAAGACAGTAATATATTCATAATTTAATTCTTATCCATTATATAAATTTTAAACTCATTTTGATGTTTCAATCGTAGTTCGTTTGCAAGGTTTAACAATGACTTTTTCAATGACCATTGACATGCTTTCTAAGATTTCATAAAAAGGGTTGATTTTATCCTTTTATTGGAAGACTTATCATTCAGTCTATGGTTGGAAAATTATTGTTTTCAAATCCTACTCGAAATCAGAGATTCACTGCCTGACACGGTAAGTTAGAATTTTAATAGAACAAAGATTTTTCACTTAGTGTTTTTTTTGTTATAATTTAAATTAAATTTACCTCCACGAAATTTGTTTTTATTATTTCAAGTAAATCCACTCAACTCAATGAACCTGTACCTAACACCCGAACCCTTTTTTTGCCATCCATCCTTCCCTATTATCAAGAAAAATAGCTATCTCAAACTTTCCAAAAAAATTCACAATGATGATTGATAGCAACTGAGAGATCAACCCGGGTTAGTCAATGATCCATTCGTTGATTCACTGAGTGTATTAAAATTTCCTATCAATTCATTATTTCCTTTCTATCAATTTAATTCTAGGCAAATAACATAATAAATAAAAAGAATCCCAATCATTCAAATCAAGTAAAACATCTAACTACGAGTCAGTAAGTGAATTCTGCATTGCTAAGTCGGGAGCAAACTGATTACTTTATCTTTCTCTTCTAATTACTTTTATTATTTCTGAGAGCGTCTTTCAAGACAAATATCGTTATAAAAATGTTTTCGAATTGAGTCAATGGCGCCGAAAGTAGTCTGATGTAAAAAAAATTCATCTTTTAATGGTGCAGGCGAACGTAAATTTAAATATGTCTAATGAGAATGATTATAAAAATTAGAAGCCTGTTTATCATTTTGCCTTAATTAAAAATCTATCACGATTAGTAAAAAATTAAATTTCTAAGGCACATTGTAAATTATATTTCTGTGATCGATGTTTAAGTCACTTTAAAACAGAAACATCTATTAATAACCACAATGATGACTGTTTTAAATTAAATAAAGTCTGTATGAAATTTCCCACTAATGAAAACAAAATATTAAAATTTAAAAACTATCGTAATAAAGACTCGGTACCGTTTGTTGTCTACGCAGACTTAGAGTGTACACTAGAGCCTCAGGGGGATGATGATATTCAAAGTCACGTTCCACACAGCATTGCATTTTATCGTCACTGTAATGATGACAATAATTTGTTAAAATTTGAAATTAATCGTTCATCTGATTGCGTAAAGTGGTTTGTCAATAAACTTGAAAATTTCGCATTTGAAGTTGAGCAGTATTTAAAAAATCCTATACCTATGAAACCACTTGACAAACAGCAACAAAAGAGTCATGATCGGTCAACTGTTTGTTATATTTGTGAAAAAACAATAGCCTCTGATAAAGAGAAGTGCTATGATCATTGCCATTTTACAGGTAACTATCGCGGACCTGCACACATCTCATGCAATTTAAATCACCCAAAATCTCATGTAATACCGGTAGTTTTTCACAATTTATCTGGGTATGATTCTCATTTTTTAATAAAATCATTAGCAACTGTTTTTGAAGGTAAAGTCACATTATTGCCAATTAATAAAGAGCGATATATCTCATTTACAAAATCTATTGACGATATATCTGTGTCTTTACGTTTTATAGATTCATTTAGATTCATGGCATCAAGGTTAGAAAAATTAGCATCCTATCTTGATGATGACAATAAACAAATCACAAAACTTCATTACCCAGATCCAGAAAAATTCCAATTAGTAACTCGCAAGGGTGTATTCCCGTATGAATACATTACAGACATTGATAAGCTTAATAACAAACAATTGCCCGATCAAAACTCATTTTTTTCAAAATTATCTAATAATGGTATAACTGACGATAATTATGCATTTGCTCAACTTGTCTGGAATAAATTTAACATCAGTACATTAGGCGAGTACTCTGATCTTTATCTTAAGACTGATGTACTACTCTTGGCCGATGTATTTGAAAATTTCAGACAAAATTGCTTAAATAATTATAACTTAGACCCGCTGCACTATTACACAGCGCCCGGATTAGCTTTTGATGCAATGCTGAAGTACACTAATGTGGAACTGGAACTGTTGATTGACCCTGAACCGGTACTTTTCATTGAGAAAGGTATACGAGGTGGAGTGTCTCAGTGTACTAATAGGTATGCGAAGGCCAACAATCGGTACATGGGTAATAAATTTGATGTTAACAAACCCGAGTCATACTTGATGTATTTTGACGTCAATAATTTGTATGGCGCGGCAATGAGTATGCCACTACCTAAAGGCTCATTTGAGTGGGTAGATGAACATGATTTAAATAATGTAAATAACTTTGTAAATGCCAATGACAATGTAGGATATATTTTAGAAGTAGACTTGCACTATCCTCAGGAGCTACATGAGCTACACAAAGATTTACCATTGTGCCCTGAGCACTTTTTACCACCGGGTAGCAAGTCTACTAAATTATGTACAACTTTGCATGATAAAAATAAATATATAATTCATTGTGAAAATTTAAAACAATGTTTAGGTTTAGGAATGCAATTGAAAAAAATTCATCGCGTACTTAAATTTGAACAATCCCCATTGCTAAAGACATACATCGACAAGAATACAGACTGTAGGAAGGCTGCCCAAAATGAGTTTAAGAAGAATTTCTTCAAACTCATGAATAACGCAGTCTTCGGTAAGACTATGGAAAATGTTAGGAAACACAAAGATGTTTAATTGGTTACAAGATGGTCTGGTCGATATGGTGCATCAGACCTTATTTGTAAACCTAACTTCCATAGTCTTACTATCTTTGACAAAGACATGGTTATAGTGGAAATGAAAACAACCCAGGTATATTTTGACAAACCTATTTACACTGGGTTCGCGATTTTAGATTTATCAAAAATATTTATCTATAATTTCAACTATAACTATGTCAAACAGAACTTCACAAACCAACAATCTAAGTTGATGTACACGGACACTGACAATTTAATTTACCACTTTACAGTACTAGACATCTATGAAATCATGAAACGTGATATTTCAAAATTTGATACGTCGGACTATCCCCCTCAAAATTTGTACAATATGCCAATAGCAAATAAAAAGGTCCCAGGTCTGATGAAAGATGAGAATAATGGGGAAATTATGACTCTTTTTACCGGACTTAGGGCCAAACTATATGCATACAAAATTATGAATGATAGCAATACTAAAAAACGAGCAAAGGGGATCAAAGGTCCGACGTTACGAACTATCACGTTTGATGATTTCGAGAGATGTCTTCACGATCACATTAACTTGACGAAAAAACAGTACTTAATTAAAAGTTCAAAACATGACGTGACGACAGTAGCACAGCACAAAATAGCCTTAAGCTGGACAGATGACAAACGACAACTTTTGGACAACTCAACCGACACATTGCCATGGGGATTTACATCAAATAATGATGATGATGATGATGATAAAGATGATGAAAATGTTATATATATTAAAAATAGAAAACTTTTGTAGAAAATGAAAAATATTGTAAAAAATTAGTTTTAAGGATACGTGTATAAATAAAAATGAATAAAACATTTATATACAAATGAAAAAAATTGTTTTTTTTGTTTTATAGATATAAGTGTATTTTATAAGTTTATTTACAGATCAGATTTTTCAATCCAGCTTTTGTGGGAGCTATCGAAGCCGAGCCACTTTACGTACAATTTATTTCCACGTTTTTTTATAATTTTCTCCACTACATATACATCTGGATATTTGACTTTGCTAAGTTCTTCTGCATAAAATCCACCTTCAATTGGCTTATCCTGATAGTCTACAAGCTTATACGTTGTTGGATTTGTTTTCTGCACTGTCTTAATTGTAAAAATTTCCGTCGTCCAGTTGGGTGTGTAACCTTTCTCAAACACATGTTTGTACTTGCTGATTCGAACTTTGTCTCGAATTTGTCTTCGACTTTGAATTTATTTTTTCGTGCTTGTTGCTGAGCTTGAAGAGGTTTGTATATTCTTTCCAGCAGTTCTTTTTCATTAGCAGCAGTAACATCAGCAGGTTTCATTTTAATTGTCCGATGTTTGGTATTATTGTAAGTATCCAATAAATCTTCTAGTATATCAATCCATTTATAGGTACCACGTGCAGAGAATTCACGCCACATTTTATTTTTAAGTGTCCTATTAAATCGTTCACATATGGACGCCTTCAAGTTGCTGAATGTCGAGTACATATTGATGTTTTTGCATGAGTTCTTGAAATTCTTTATTATAAAATTCTTTGCCTTGGTCAACGTGCAGATTTTTTGGAACACGACCTAGTTGAAATATAGATTTCATTGAACTGGTGACATCACTGCCACTTTTACTCTTAATTGGAACATCCCAAGCATACTTTGAAAAAATATCTATAACAGTTAGCAGATATTTGTTTCCTTTGTTTACTGTTGCATAAGGAATCATTTCAACTATGTCAGCTTGCCAAGTTTCATCAAGTGCTCGTATGTCAACATGACGACGTTGATAATTTCTGCGTGCTGGTCTGTGCAACTCATACGCTATTACTGATTTCTTGTCCTCCATTGTTAACAAAAATTCTAGCTTCCAATTCTTTTATTCGCTGTGTATTTCTACTGATTAAGTCTTTTTGTAACTTTATACGTTTTATTTTAACTTTTAGTTCTTGATTTTTTTTTTTTTTAATAGCTTCACAGCAGAGTCGAGTGTTACCACTTGAGAGTGTAAATGTGAAATGATCTCAGACTGATCATTCCTTATACTTTCATACATTAAAGATAGCTCGTGATATACAAGATCACGTGTAAATTTTACAGTTGCTGCATCGCTATTTTCAGCAGGTTTGCCAACATAACACAGTCTCTTGCTCTCAACATCATACTGTCCGTCAACAGTTACTTGAAATCCTCGTCCAGGTGGTCCTGGCGGTCCACTGATTACAGCACCAGTTGGTAGTGAACGTCCAAATATATCGATACTCATTTTTTGCTCTTTTCACTTTAACAGTCAGCAAATAAGTGGCATAGATTTGACACAGCAGATGCTAATAAATAATCCCCGCTTCTCGTAGCTCTTCGATAATTGATATGATTTCATTGGTGTGACTTGGATTTCCAGCTGCTTGAGATGACATGAGTAAACGCAGACGGTCAACCAGTTCATTTGGATCATCCCAGTAGACATAATCCATACGTGATTTTTTCTTTTTCGCAATCATAAAATTCGGTAATCCTTTACCTCTTGATAAGTTTGCATTTTTATCGAGAAAATCGGCAATATAATTATTATACTGGATTGTCGAGTCTTCATAAAAACTACCATCTGGTTTATAATTTTTTCTATGAGTATTTGTCATTTTAATAATTTCGAGATATTTATTTTTATCATTCTGCGTGACTTTTGAATTATCCGGCGATTTTTTAAATAATAATTCCAATAAACCAGGAGTCACAGAGTAATTTTTATTTTTTATTCTAATCTCATTATCGTCAAAAGTTATTTCAGAATCACCAATATAAAAATTATTAAAACGTCGACGAATACCATATCTCATATCAATATCTTTACTTCTTCTGTACACTTTAGCTAAATATGATTTTATTTCACCGCTCACTTGCTTAGTTGGGGTACTCGACTTCTTCCAGAGTCCCACTTCTATCTTCAGAGATAATACTATCATAATTACTGGCATCATCAAATTCTGTATCATTATTCACCGTTGAATTATCATCTTTAAATTTTTCTTTGACTTCTTGCTTGATTTCTTGTTTGATTTTATGTTTAGACGACTCGACTAGACTCTGCAGAGGTGTAACAATAGGCTTAAACATTTCACCCATTGCCTTCTCAGCTGTGTCTTTACCCAACTTGAGCATTCTGTGCTTTCGTCGGATAGCATCACTAGCCTGAGATATCTGATGTAAGACATCTCTCTGCTTTGAAAGCTCCTCGGTCTTCATGTTGATGGGTTAAAGTTCACTTAATCTCTGATGGCTATTTATCAAGTACAACTTAATTTATACTTATAAAACAGTCAAATCCTTTTCTATATCTTCCACTATTTAGCTCACTGTCTTTGTCAATTACTACAAAGCCATATTTACCATCAACATCATTCCAACATGCTGAACACAAGTCTTTAAATAAATTGTATGACATGTCAGTATTTACATGATCATCATACACATGCTTCAAGTTCATTTCATCTTGACGAAAGAGAACTATAAAATTTGCATTGTCGCGTATCAAATGCTTAGGAATACGTGTATAAGTCTGACAGAGATAAAAACTGTCAATATCTTTATGTCGACCCATACAAAAGTATGCTCTGATATGATCTTGTTTTTCACAAGCGACATCATCAAATATCATCAATGAGTTTGGTTTTGCATCTTCAGGTTATAGTACTTCTTCGTGCTCGTTGAATGTAAAAAATTCAATACCTTCAAGTGGTTTAAGTAGTGATCCTAAAAATTTATATTTCGATTGGTTCAGAGATTTTGAGTAGAGATAAATATTATCAAATCTTAAGCCATTGGGGTGTATGATGAGTGAGAGTAGAGCATTTGTTTTTCCGCAATTTGATGGACCACAAAATATAGCGCGTACACTGTTTGGCAATAAAGCGCCGTGTCTCTTAACTTTTTTCACTCCGGTACCTTGAACAATTTGATCAAAATTTATTACTGGTAACTTGGCCGCTTGATTTTTAAACTCCATGTTGCCAGGTTGCGATCACAACAACAACTCACTCAGCGAGCTATAAGTACCAGATATTATATCATTTCAAGTCAGTCATGATGCTACTACTATGGAGAGCACATGTGTAAAGACCAGTGGTAAAGGTTTTATAAACAGTCTAATTAATAAGCTACCAGTTGAACTACACATACCTGGATACCAGTACTGTGGACCAGGTACAAAGCTAGCCAAAAGATTAGCTCGTGGTGATCCCGGAATTAATCCTGTGGACGTTGCGTGTAAAGAACACGATATCGCATACTCGTATAATCGCCAAAATTTGGCGGCACGTCACGAGACTGATAAAATACTTGTTGAGAAGGCGTGGCAACGTCATCAAGCAAAGGACGCTGGTATTGGTGAAAAAGCTGCTGCGTGGAGTGTAAATAAAATCATGAAGATGAAAAAAAGATTCGGAATGGGATTAAAGAAGAGAACAGCTGGCAAGAAAAAGCCTAGCAAGAGGAAGACTAGCAAGAAAAAGACTAGTGTAAAGAAACAAGTAGCACTAAGACAAGTTGTCACAGCTGCCAAAAATTCCATGACTCCTGGAAGTGATCCAATTAAAACGGCGTTGAAAGGAGCTCGTCAGGCTGTTAAAAAATCTGGTGGGAAAAAAAATATTCGGCGGCCACGAATTCTACCGGTTCCATCCAATGGGTAAAGGTTTATACTTGAGACCTTACAGACGTGGTATGGGTTTATTTTTGAGACCATATCCAGTAGGCAGAGGATGCAAGTCAAAAAACAAGTAGAGCTACCACATCGACCACTTACAAACATCGATTTACTGAAATACGCTAAAGCTCTAAAAATTCCAAACTTTCGCGGTGTTTTTATGAGGAATGATTTACCTAAAACTGGTCCGAGAAAAAACGAATCAGCTATTATTAATCTTGATGATGAATTCGGACCTGGTACTCATTGGGTTGCATACAAAAAAAATAATCATAAAGTTATTTATTTTGACAGTTTTGGTAATTTACAACCTCCACAAGATCTTATGGAGTATCTCGATGTTAGTAGCGTAAAATATAATCACAGAAGATATCAGAATTTTGATACAATTATATGCGGACATTTATGTCTAAAATTTCTCACTAGACAACTATAAATTGATGTGACTTTGTGTAGAGCACATCAGTCATGGCTGAGTCATTCACATTAACACTGACAGGATCCACATCCGTGTTGGAGGCCAATTATTTCCCTCCAATTGAATTATCACCGAATAAAAATTATGTCCTGGGACTTGTAGAGTTATTAACATTTAATTCAATACCCAATATTGATGTTGGTGCTAATAAATTCTATGTCTCTTATCCTGTGGATAATATTGATATCGAAAAAATTGATACAAATGATAAAAATAATGTTGATGAGAAAAAAATTGTCAAGAAAACAAGAGCTAAAAGAAATGTAGCAATAATTACAAAGTTTGATGACAATGTCGCAGTAACTGACGATAATAATAAAAATAATCTAATGAGTGAAAATATAAAAGCTGGAAAATATGAAACTTTTGAAGAGAGAGTCTTGACAATACCAACAGGAAGTTACGAAATCACTGACATTGAAAAATACATTCAAAAGAAATTACAAAGACTTAGCATCAGCATAAAAGCCAATAATAATGAATTGAGAAGTGAAATTAAATGTGATCAATTTGTAAATTTTACACCCCAAGATTCTATTGGTACACTACTGGGATTTACAAACCGAAAGCTGACACCACATAAAACTCACTCATCAGATTTACCAGTGAAAATATTAAAACTCAATGCTCTGAGAGTTGAGTGCAACATTATATCAGGTGCTTACATAAATGAGCACAGAGTTCACACAATTCATGAATTTTTTCCAAGTTTACCACCAGGATATAAAATTGTTGAATTGCCATCTCACGTCATTTATCTTCCAATCGCCGTACAAGCAATACAAATTCTCAGACAAAGAATTGTCGATCAAGACGGAAAACTGGCTAATTTCAGAGGTGAGACGATAACCATAAACTGCATATAAAGTCTATAAAATAATGGGTATCGTGTATGAGACAAAAAGTGGTGCTGGCTATAAAAAGATATGAAACTGTTGAAGAGAGAGTCTTGACAATACCAACAGGAAGTTACGAAATCACTGGCACTGAATAGCAACATGGTCGAGCAACATCAGTCGCCGAGTACTTCACAAGGTGTTACTACATCAGAACGCTCAGTTTCTACAGAGCCTAGGACTAAAATTACGTGGAAAATTAAGAAAATAAAAATTTATTTTTGTTGTTTGACGTGTACACGACCATGGCGGCGGCGGAAATCTTAAATATTCAACGACAAATTATTTTTGATGAGTCAATTGCGCACTATGAAGCGCATGCTCATCTCCCGTATGCTTTATCAACATTTAACAACAGCGATGAAATAAGAATTGCTGTTTAACATCAAGATTTGTGTCTACTTCCAAGTAAGAGTACACTACATGTGTACGGAAAATTCACAAAGTCTGATGGTACAACTGTAAGTGCAACTACTCACATGGTCAACATGACAGTCTGTCATATGTTTGAAAAAATACGCTACGAGCTCAATGGTGTTGAGATTGATCGTAATAAAAATGTCGGTATGCCAAGTCTCATGAAAGGATACACATCACTGAGTCCTGCTCAACAAAATATACTCGAGAACTCAGGCTGGATTGTAGATGAAGCTGTAAACAAATTACACAATGACAATGGCTACTTTGATGTATCTATGCCACTGAGTCTTTTGCTTGGATTTGCTGAAGATTACCATAAAGTTGTCATCAATGCAAAGCATGAATTGATTTTAATAAGGTCAAATGCTGATTTGAATGCCTACGTTGTGGGCACACCTGCTGCTGGAGCTCATGCTGAAGCTGTTAAAATTACGCTGCAAAAAATCGAGTGGATTGTACCATATGTGACTATGGCTGATAAACAAAAAATTGAAGCTTTGAATTATATCACAAGTGATCCAGCTATCTCAATCAGTTTCCGTGCTTGGGAGCTGTACGAGTATCCTCTATTGCCAAATACTTCGAAGCACATTTGGGCAGTAAAAACTTCTACGCAGCTTGAGAAACCACGTTTTGTGATACTTGGATTTTAAACAGCAAGAAAAAATGACGCAACTAAAAATGCCAGCGTATTTGATCATTGTAACATCAGAGATATAAAATTATTTTTAAACTCTCAGAGTTATTCTTATGGGAATTTAAACCTCAACATTGCAAACAATCAATATGCTCTGTTGTACGACATGTATATAAATTTCCAAATTTCATACTACAACAAAGAACCTGAGCCACTGCTAACGAAGAAGAAATTTTTGGAACAAGCACCACTGTATGTTATCGATTGCTCAAAACAAAACGAATCGATAAAATCTGGACCAGTGGACATTCGTCTAGAATTTGAATCCGCAAATCAATTCCCTGCACAGACATCAGCTTACTGCCTCATAATACATGATCGCATAGTCGAGTATAATCCTATAAGCAGCATCGTACGAAAACTAATATGAAGACTGTTAAATTTAATCCAACGCCAACCATACATCGCATGGATGTATGGAGATTTGCACACAAGCAAGCAAGAAGAGGCAAAAGGGAACAAGCAGCAAGAGATCGAGAACGATTTAAACAAAGAATTAATAAATTAAATATAATTATTGAACCTGTATTAATTAATAAACTTACATTTATAAATGAATAAACTTTTTTTTTATATTGATATATAGTGTTTTTTATTACTTATAACCTAAAATATACATTTAAGTCTTGCATAACCTTAAATACATAATAAACTATAGATATTTTTTTTTTTAACCTAAAATATACATTTTAGCCTTACATCAACTATACTCTTTTTTCTTAAACTTAAAACTATACATTTTAGTCGTACATAACCTCAAATACATAATAAACTGTAGTATTTTCTTCTTAACCTAAAAAAAATATACATTCTAGTCGTACGTAACCTCAAATACAAATACATAATAAATTATAAATATTTTCCTGAACCTAAAGAAATGCACTACAGTTAGAGCAATCTTTTTTAAATGGATATGCAAAGCTATCAGGGATATCATCGTTGAATATATAATGATCCCGACACCTTTGATAGCCCATTAATTTTTCATTATTTTTTAATTCTTCTGGTAGTTTGTGCCAAGGTTGAATTCCATAAAAATGACAGAACCATCTCTTGAACTCTTGGACATTTTGAAATGCGCATAAAGTATCTAATTTCTTCAAATGATAAGCATAATATAGACATTGATGCTTCGAAAAATCATTCTTTTGATAGAGTGAGAAAAATCTCATTTTTTCTAAGTCAATGATTGGAACAGCAGTGTCAATTAGATCTTCAAACCATTTTTTCTTCCATTCACCTTGTACGTAAAAGTATCGTGCATGTTTGACCATAATTTCAAGAATTTCTTTCAATAATTCATATGGTAGCAAACCAGCTATCCATGATATTGAATGTTGATGTCCACAGTGATCAACACTTTTCTGCATTACAGCAACGTCGACTTGATCCAAAGGTGATTCAAACAACCAATGTTTACATCTTGCAAGCCCATATGTACCCACTTTATCATAAATATCAGTAGCGCACAGTTCTTCCACCACAAATTTGCCATCAGGCATCTCGCAACCCACAAAATCAATTATTAGGTCCATGGTGTTTGTTAGCGTTAAACAATAGCTTGATTAGCATGAACGTAGTTTTATGGCAAGCCTGTTCGTATTTACGGCGATCTTTGAAGCTGAGTAATAATTTATTCCAATGCTTCACTTGTAAATCGATTTCGTTCTTTTGTTCGGCCAATTTTTTTAATTTTTCTCGTTTTTCATTATGACGATCAAAGTCATTAACGTTGTCGTCGTCCATTACATCCTCGAAGTCGATCTGCGCATCATGAAAACATACATCCGTACACACATGGGGTCTGAAAAAGAAGTTTAATTAATTAGTTATTATAATTAAACGACTATAAAGCAGGTTATTAAAAAAAAAATAATTACTACATACCTTGACGAACGACTCATCATGATTATTTATTTGCCATACGCTTTTCTAGTTTCAGATAGACTTAGGAGAAGGCACGTCGCCAAAAAACCCTTCAATGAGATCTTCAAAACTTTCCGCAAAAGGGTAATTATTACGAAGAAAAATCTTTTCACTTTCAGTTAATGCAGCCATAAATACAAGGTCTGGCACAAAAACTGTTCACTTAAACTCTTCTCAGCGTAGACTGACTGGATGCGAGCTCTCGAGCTCAGCGCTCAGACTAGGATCCCCCACCCCAAACCATAAAACAAGTTCAAACTTGTCGAATGACGTCACAAACAAAGGAAAACGAATCCAGGCCTGTTAGATGATGCAATATTCAAGAGAAGAGTGCTTCTCGCATGTACCCTTACACACCCCAGTTTCAATATATAAAACCGGATGGGTGTGTAAATGTACTTTGTGATGACGCTCAAAGCTGATAGACTGAAAAACGTCAGCCTTGATCGCCATCACGAAGTCTATTTTGTTTCAAAATTTTCTGCACCGAACAGACTTTAAGCGACCTCTAGTTAATTTAACCGGCAGAGCTATATTATGAGCTCAAAATGGCCTCCATAAAGCTCAAACAGTGCCTGACAAAGAGCTCAAGAATGATTTACAGTGGGTAAAATAGAGCTTCCCGACTGCTTATACGAGCTTGCCCACTGCCAAATCAGAGTTTACCGACTGCCAATCTAAGGGCAGCCGGTAAAACAGGCCTTACCGACCACCAGTATGCCCACCGACCACCAGCAAGTTACCCTCCGTCGGTAACTTAGCGTGGACTAGAACCCACAATCTGTTTTATGGGGGGGGGGTGGACTCCCCCAGCTATCAAACGCGAGTGAGTGCAAAGTACCGACCACTATGCGATCGAGGTCAGCCTTGGAATTCCAAGAGACCGGGAGGGCCTCGATGGGGCTGACCCCAAGCGTTTTAACATTACGCTGGCCGACTGGGAGAAGTTTCATGAAAAATAACCGACGTTACTGAACGTCTAGCGAGCAAACACATCAGCCCTAATTTCTCTCTCAAGATTATGTCTGCCAAAAACAGATTTTATCTATAAGGAGCTGCATTAGCATATGCTTCTTGAGAAATTATTTAAAATAAAATAAACTATCAAATTGTAACGGGGTAAATTCGTATTTACCGCGTTCAAATAATTTTAAAATAAAATCTATTATGCGCACTGTCGGTCATGTGACATTACCACTTCGGGTATTCCGGGTAGGTAGCGACTAGTCGTCCGGAAATGGAAATTTCACTTGCTCGACCGTCGACCCCACCTAGAGTTAAGTAGGAGAGAAAAAAGGACAACTATAGTCAAGAGTGAGCGAGCAATTAAAAACGGGGACCGGAACGAGAATCGGGCATTAACCATCGGGACGTCCGAGTAGAGAGGTGGAGAGACGAAGTAACCAGACAACCGACGCCATACAGACGCCGTTAAATTAATTAACCAGGTAATTAATTAATAATTAGCTTGAGTCTATTGTGGAACCAAGCGATAAAAATCCCGATTATTAATAATAAATACCAGGCAGTTAGCCGGTATTTTATATAAAACATTACTAATTGCGTCTGATTGCAACAGGTTAAAGGAGAGTGAGGAGAAAGAAAAAAAGGAGAGAGAGAGAGAGAAAGAAAAAAACAGAGAGAGACGGAACCAAAATTAGACTAAACGAGAACGAGGAAAAATAACTAGACAGAAACCCGGACAGAGACGACAACTAGGAGCTGGGGAATTAATTGTTGAGGTATTTATAAAATTTATTCCAGGCGGGAAGCCGGAAAATTTTATTAAATACTTGGCATACGTTAATATCGTCGCGTCTAAAGAAAATTCTCGCAAATTAAATTAATTTTATAAAGAAAATTAATAAATTAAATTTGGATATAATTATAAGATTTTAGTAATTAATTAACTCCAGGCAGGTAGCCGGAGCCATTGCGTATATAAAATAATTCCAGGCAGGTAGCCGGAACTGTTCTAGAAGTTTCCAGGTGGGTCGAGTGACGCGTGCACCGGAACTGTCGAATCTAGTCATAGACGCTAGTCAATTATTAATTACTTATAAATAAAATTTAATAAAAATAATAAATTAAGAAAATCAATTAAAATTGTCTCGGGAAAATAAGAGAAGTCCGTAGTCGAAGGCGTCGTAAAATTAATTAGGAGAATTTACGTAATTAAAGAAATTATAATTAATTAAGAAAAAGGCGTAAATAAAATAAGAATAATTATCGCGGTGATAAAAGTACCTGAAGTAACGCGTTATTAAATTAATGAGTGAAGGTTGTGATATTAAAATAAGTGATAAGAAATTAAAAGGAAATAATACTCAATAAAATAGGAAAGGAAAATCAATTAATAAATTAATTAAAAATTATATAATTCTCTAAATTAATTATTAATTGCGGAAAATTAATTTAAGAAGTGTGTGTAAAATAAGTCCAGGGGACCGAGTGTGTGGAAATGCCAAAGGTAGTTGGCTAATTTAGTAATTAAGTGTCGCAAAGGTTAAGCGATTTTTAATCATTGTGTGTGTGAGTGTGTGGAAATGCCAAAGGTAGTTGGCTAATTTAGTAATTAAGTGTCGCGAAGGTTAAGCGATTTTTAATCATTGTGTGTGTGAGTGTGTGGAAATGCCAAAGGTAGTTGGCTAATTTAGTAATTAAGTGTCGCGAAGGTTAAGCGATTTTTAACTGTTGTATGTGTGAGTGTGTGGTAACGCCAAAGGTAGTTGGCTGGTTTTATTAATAAAAATTATTGCGGGTAAATAAATAAAAGGTTATAAGGTTTAATGAAGTTATAAAGGTTATAAGGTTTTATGTTAAGGTCAATTAATGTCATAAGGTTTAATGTTATAAGGTCATAAGGTTCTAAGGTTATAAGGTTTAATGTCATAAGGTTTAGATAAGAAGTTATAAGGTTTAAAAAGGTATAAAATAAGGTTTATAAAAAGGTTATAAGTGAAGTTAAAATTATAAAGGTCAATTGGGTCATGAGAAAATAAAAAAGGTTTAATTGGTGAATTGAAATAGTAAATTATTTATAAGTTATCCTTCCTCATCCTCCTCTTACAATTAAATAAAATTACACCGACCCTGATGATCTAAGATCCGGTTCTGGGAGGCCGTTATCACTTCCAGTGGCGCCCTTAAAAAGGTAACATAAATTTATTGTGGGGATTAATTACAAAAGTTGATGTCGAAAATAGAATGTAAACTTGCTTTCAATATGGAAATAACTTTGGTTAATATTGGAAGTAATTATCGCCCTGTTTCTGCGCATATTGCCTTTTTTAAGCACCAATATTAAAAAAAAAAAATTATTTATAAAAATTCAGTAACATATTTTTTACAATAGTACATCAGCGTTATCAGTGATGTTGAATTTAATTACAATTAAAAATTTACCATGAAAATAGTATTAAGTTCGTAAAATATATTTCTCACTAATTATGTTTTGCAATACCCTGGCGTGCGCATAATGATTAAACGCTAATTTAGTCGCAGAGAGTCTGATAGCCCAGATTTGTAAAGCCAAAGATTCCTTTAGTCTATCATCAAGTTTAAATTTGAAGGGATATTAACAAAAAAATTTATCATCAAGTTGCTTGTACGAAATAAAAGAGCAAAAGTTAAATTTAAGTTATCCGATATTTGACGTCATTTAACTTATATTTTACACTTTTGCGTTAACAGAAGATCTGTTAGTTTCTTAATATAACATGAGTGTGATGCATAGTGCTAATTGACAGAACGTTAATAGCAATTTTTGTATTTCAATTTTTATTAACAATTTACCATTTATTACCAACGGCAGGTTTCGGACAAGTTAAATGTTTCAGTTGACGGCAATTTGCAGTCAAAATGACTATTAGCCTTGATAGCCAGACTTTCGGATCAGAAAAATGATATACATTAATTGCAATCAACTAGACTACAAGTTGTTACTAACTTTATTAGAAAGTTGACGATAATCTATTGCTGCAACCTATCGCTAACTTTCTGAGAAAATTGGAGGCAACTTTC
>NC_068550.1:19219766-19224766 GCF_026212275.2 Microplitis demolitor | reverse complement strand
CCTGACGGTACAAGAGACAAACAACAGCATTTCTGCGGCATTGGTGCTAACCCGTGTCTCTTCATCTCGTTGACAACTGCATTGATACTCTCCTGGAGCCCCTCCTTCGTACTCGCAATCAGTACCAGATCGTCCGCAAATGCTAGTGCATTTATTAGAGCCCCATCCATCTCGTACCCTACTGCTTTACTCACTTTCCTTAGAATCAGGTTCATTAGCAGGTTAAACACGATTGATGAAAAGGGATCACCCTGACGTACTCCTCTTGCAGGTCGAATGGGATCAGAGAACTCACCGTTGACTTCAATATATGTGCATGCTTGATCATACAGAATCCTCAAGTATGTTATAAGCTCTTCTTGGATCTTGTGCTCTCGTAGTACCTTAGGTATCGATTGATGCGAAACGGTATCAAACGCTTTGCGAACATCTATCGTTGCCATATGGAGCTGCTTTTTACTATCCCATGCATCTTCAAGAACCGCAGACAAAACGAAGGTGTTTTCTGCGACGCCATCTGCCTCTATGAATGCTCTCTGCCGCTCGTCAAACAAGTTGAGATAAGATATTCGCTTTGCTAGTATTTTATGCATGTGACGCAAGATAACTGAAGAGATCGAAATGGGTCTGAATTTCATAGGGTCCATTGTACCTGGCTCCTTTGGGATTAATACGGTCCGTGAATCGCGCCAAATTTGAGGGACTCGCCCCCAACATAAAATTACATTCATTATCAGTGCTTTCGTCCAACTAGATACCTCTTTTAACCAGGGACCTGCTCTTAATCCATCCGGTCCAGCTGCTGAGTTTGCCTCAGGTTTGATCCTACATACTTCTACTATTGATACTGGTCTGAATAGGTGTTTATGCTCATCCTCCGATGTTTCAGGATTCCATGATTCATCCTCAACGCTTGGTTCCTCGAAAATCGCTTTCCAGCACTCTGTTTGCTGCACAAGTGTTGGGTGTTCTTCCTGATCCGCATCACCATCTAGGACCTTTTTCGCTGCTTTCGACATATTTTTACGCCATAACGTCTGTATCGCCGCATATTCCTGCCGTCGCTGTCTCTTCTTCGACGCCATCTGCACTCTTGATCTCTCCTTCTGCTTTTGCTTCTTCCTATTTTGGAGATCTGGAAATCTTGAGTAGAACCACTCTTCCAAGGCATTCTCAGGGCTGTCACCTCTCTCTATCGCATTAATCGCCTTTAACAAATAGGCCCTACCTGGCTCACATCTTCGATCGCCATTTAGTGTTTCTTTCGCTGCATCTATCCATACGTTATGCTGGTTCCCATTTTCTGTTTCGCTATGTCGTTCTCTCTCTATTTGATGTTTCTTATTACACTCTGGTCTTCCCGCCCTTTCCACACCTCCAGTTTCACTCGATTCATGATCCCGTTCGCCATTCAACTGCTCATCATTGCCCGATTGCTGGTTAGATTGCTGATCGTTTGCGTCTATGCCACTCTCTACTATCTGCTCTCGGTAATACTCTACTAACTCACGATATTTCTGTTTTGTCCTTAGGGATTTGATTGCTTCGAAACCTCTAGGTGGGTGCGTTTTTACTGTCCGAAAGAGATGCTGATTGATGTTATATAGCGTCGTTGGTGTCCTCGCCTCCTCTATTGCAAATCGTCGTAAATCTTCGTCTTGCCATCGTGGTTTCTTCCTTGTAAGGTCTATACTCTCATTTGACTCTATATGGTGGGCCCGCCGCTTATGCACTCCCAATCCAGTGGAAGTTGTAAAGCTTCGTGCACACCATGGGCACTTATGGCTTACTTCTTCACCTGATGACACTACCTCTGGAATCATACGCTCATCTTCTTCTAATGGCTGATGCTGTGGCTCATAATTTTGCAGATTAGTGTCCTCACCGTGAGTGGATACAGAGGCATCCACCCTGCTCCCGCTTATCTGGGTTTGTTTCAAGTTAACGGTGAGGTTTTCCCCTGGAGGGTTAGTTGTGCGGGTTACTTGGATATCATGTTGTGTCCGATGTTCATGGACTCCATGGCCGGTAAGTTGTTGCTCAGTCAACCGTGAGAGCACTACTCTCGGAGAGAGTAGCTCCGGCAGGACGCGTCCCGCTCTCACCTGAGCTCTCGTTGTACGCCTTGTTTCAGTCGCAGGCATAATTGATGCTGCGTGCTTTCTCTATCATCTTTCTACGTAGTACTGGACACTTATCTTCATCGTAGGCTGAGTGAGTCACTTCTTCATGGCCGAATATTACACAATTACAACACTTCAGTGGGTTTCGACCATCACACTCTCTGGTAGCATGCTTGCCGGCACACTTCCCACATGCTTCACTGTTCTTACATTCAGATGTGATGTGGCCGAACTTCAAGCATTTGAAACACTGTTTAACCTGCAAATGGTCACTTATACGGCATGATTCATATCCTAGATAAACCCGACCTGTTAATATCAATCGTGCTCTTACATCTGCGTCAGTTTCAATCACTACGCTAGTTCTATCGCGGCCTGTTTTCACTGGATACTTGTATTTAACTTTGATTAATTCGTTACTTACATCTGGTACGTTACCTAGGATAAGTGATTCGATAAACTGTTCATTTGACCATTCATTTGGTACAGAACGCACTATTAGACGCGGTCGTAGCTTCTCCCGTTCTTTAATCATCAGTCCCGCATTTCTCAGTTCAACTGAGTTCTTCAACTTTCCGATGTCAAATGGTTCAGCAATAATTCTAATGGCTTTATTGGGTAGTGTGAAGATTTGTATTGCCCTTATATTGTATTTGATAGCGCTAATTGCTGTTGTAAATACACTTTTTATTTGGAGAGAGGATTGAAAGTTTGTAGCCATTGCAACCATGGGAACTACCAGAAACTCCACAGTTTTTCGTGATGCTTTATCACCGGACTCAATTCTCACCTGACTATTTCCAAAACTTACAACTTTACTGGCTTCCGCATAGGACTTGGTTGCACATCTTTCCGCCGTCAGGTTGGTACCTGTGCTGATTACGTCTTTCAGTTGTGTGACTGCCTGTTGAACTTCATTTGCCACAATATCCTTCATACCCTGCTGCGTTTCTTCAATTTCCATTCGATCACGTTCATAATGCTGCATACTATCCGCAATAGCTGCTGTCACTTCCTGTTTAACCATCTCTGCAATTTCGCTCTTAATGTCATCCTTCAACGCCTGTAGTTCATCCGCTGTATTATTTCCTTTAACTGCATCATAGATTTCATCGAAAATTCCAACTTTCAACGCTAATGTACGATACGCTTCCACTACCTGGTTAAAACATACTATAATTGCTTTTCCAGCAGTTAACATCCCTTCGGATGTCATTTCGGGTCTCAGTGACCTCTTATGCTTGAATACATTTTCACAGATAACATCCAATTCTTTCAATGTTACAGGCAATGGGTCCTTTAGCGATGGGATTTTTAGTGGAGAAGTGGCTGCTCGTTTATTGCTATTCGAATCATCACTCTTAATTGAAGTTACACTGCCCGTGAGACCTCTACTCTTTGTATTTCTTAATGTGTTCATCTGAGGCATCGTATTAATAGACATTTTTAACTGCGTTGCTTTCTCACTGGACATCATTAGATTATAATTCGGTTTGTTTACAACTGATACTCGATGTTTATGTGTAGTAACTTACCAGTGTTGGTAAGTTCTACAGGGTTCGCCGCTCGTCCGCTAGATGGCGGGTCGATGTCGCTTTGAAATAAAATAGACTCAACGAAGTTCCTGCTATCCTCTCAGCGTTCCGATCGCCGTGAAAAATAAAAACATGTGTTTAACCCTAGTTCACTATTAATTTTTATGAACACTTTACATAACTATTACAAAATAACCACTGAACAGATTTTACATGTTAATATATCAGAATAATCAGAAAAATTAACTACACAATCTATGTACACTCAGTCGCTTATTGGGTTATTATAGCCACAATTATTGATAAATAAGCACGGAGCGAAAACTAACTACTCCTCACTGTACAAAAGAGTCATAGTTACTCCCGCCGTTTACGAGCGCTTAAATGAATTTCTTCACATTGACATTCATCGCACTGGGCAGAAATCACATTGTGTCAACACCCGCAAGGGCCATCACAATGCTTTGTTTTAATTAGACAGTCGGACTTCCCTGGACCGTGCCAGTTCTGAGTTGAACGTTAAATGACGGCCGAAAAGAATAATAACGATGCTTTCACACCGCTATAATCTCATAGCAAGAAAGATCCATGAGAGACCAAGGCACGGGACCGAGCTCAAATCCTGATGCGTGAACACCAATCATTTCGCCCAGGCCCGGCACGTCAGTCAACTCGCTTCCCTATCAAGCCCGACACGCCCCGTTCCTCAGAGCCAATCCTTATTCCGAAGTTACGGATCCATTTTGCCGACTTCCCTTACCTACATTATCCTATCGACTAGAGGCTCTTAACCTTGGAGACCTGCTGCGGATATGGGTACGAACCGGCGCGACACCTCCACGTGTCCCTCTCCTGGATTTTCAAGGTCCGAGAGGAAGATCCGGACACCGCCGCAACTGCGGTGCTCTTCGCGTTCCAAACCCTATCTCCTTGCTAAAAGTTTCCAGGGAACTTGAACGCTTATACAGAAAAGAAAACTCTTTCCGGACTTCCTGTCGATGTCTCCAGGTCATTTTGGGTTACCCCGACGAACACTCTTGCGAGTGAACGAATTGTATACGGTTCCGCTGCCGGGTTCCGGAATAGAAACCGGATTCCCTTTCGCCCAATAGGTGTATTTTTTTATATTATAATTATATAACACCATATTATTATAAGATTTCTCTTAGGGCTTAGGATCGACTGACTCGTGTCCAACTGCTGTTCACACGAAACCCTTCTCCACGTCAGTCCTCCAGGGCCTCGCTGGAGTATTTGCTACTACCACCAAGATCTGCACCGATGGCGGCTCCAGGCAGGCTCACGCCCAGACCCTTCTGCGCACACCACCGCGACCCTCCTA
>NC_068550.1:18184766-18207266 GCF_026212275.2 Microplitis demolitor | reverse complement strand
AAAAAATAATAACTGTTAATTCACTAACAGCGTATAAATAGACTGAAAATCCACATTAGAATTAAAACCAAACGACAACCGGCCTAATCATTCAGAATCCCCTCGCAGTTTTGAATCACCCTGGAAACACGGTGGAATCACGGTGGATTCAGGGTGGGTTTGTGTCATTTTTTCACCGTGTATACACGGTGGTTACACGGTGTTTCCACGATGGTTACACGGTGTAACCACAGGTGAAAACGATAACTTCTCGAATTTTTTAAAATTTACAATTTTCTTAGCGGGAAGTTCAAAAAAAAATCGGTCTGTCGGTTGACCCTGCGGGCCAGCCCCAAAACTTCCCGCTGTTTTCGACCTCAAAGAGCTCGAAAACATTAGTGTAGATATATTTTCGAGCTCGAAAATGCTATCACATGCAATTGTTTTTTTATGATCTTTTTAAGCTCTAACAAGTTACCTGTTATGCTGAAGTTTGAAAATTTAAGAATCGAAAATCGTCAATGAAGCGGTTTTTAAAATTTAGTTCCTGATTTTGTTCAGTAAAATAAGTGTATTGAGGCAGAAATCAATGTCGGGGATCAAAATCAAGATTTAAATAAATTTTGACTCATGTAAGAAACAATAAAATATGAAATATCCGATAAAAATATTAAAAACTACGTTTTATCGATTTTTTTGTTGATAATATGATTTAAACTAAAAACCAAGTTCGATGACATTATATGATCGAAAGAAACCATAAAAAAGATGAGTTGGTATGATATCAGGTACATTTTAGTACGTTATATTCTGATTTATCCGGAAAAAATAACATAAAATGTTATTTTTTTAACTTTTCAACGCCGATATCTTTTGAACTGATCAATCGATTTTGACGTTCGAAGTAGCAATAGGCAGGTTTTATTGAACTCTGGAGCTGATTAAAATTTGAAATCGATCGATTCTCCGTCGTTTCGAAAATATTTAGAAAATACCGTTTTTCACCATTTCTTTCTCCCGCGATAACTCTTGAACGAATTATCCGATTTTGATGTTTGAGGTGGCAATCGACGCGTTTTATTGAGTACTAGAGCTGATTAGATTTTGGAGTCGATCGTGTAAGTCGTTTTTGAGAAATCAATAAAAAAATAAAAAAAAAATTTTTTTTTTTTTTCGTAATTCGCCAATATTTTCGAGTCTATTCGATCAAATAATCTGAAATTTTCAGGAAAGTTGAAGGCCAACAAGCTCTTTCGATTGCCACCTCAACCATCCAAATCGATTCATTAGTTCAAAAGTTACAAAGAGTTTACATACATACACACACACACACACACACACACACACACACACACACTCGGACATCATTCTGAAAATAGTCAGAATAGCTTCCTAGGATCTCAAAACGTCGACATCTGATGAAAACTCGATTTTCTAAAATCAGGGTGAAAACGATAACTTCTCGAATTTTTTAAAATTTACAATTTTCTTAGCAGGAAGTTCAAAAAAAAAAAAGAAAGAGAGAACAATGTATACGTAATTATTATTAAATTAATTCTTTTATTTATGTAATAAAAATGAAATTAAAATGTATTCGACTGAAATGACGTTGTAATTCAACATTTTTATAAGCTACGGAATAATATTTCCTATGTATCTATCAAACCAAGCTAGTATACTACGTTGTCTTAGACCATTAATAGCTTATAATAATTTTTTGTGTTAATTTTTTTTTTCTGGGGAAACCGTATTTATCACAATATTCTTTAAAAATATTATTGGATCCATTGCTTAAAACAATTTAATTAATAATAATAATCAATGAATAAGGTGATTAACCGATGACACTCAAATAAATTTTAAACGTACGTGGGAGAGTGACGCATTTCTAATGGTTATCGAAAATTTCAACTTTTAGATTTGAAGTTTTATAATTTTGAAGATAAATGTACCAAATATTTACTATTAACATTATTTGAGGAGTTATCATATAGTTATTGAGAAAAAAATTATTCAACGCCGTGTTTTTTAAGTCCTTACACATGGGCTCTTATGACAGAAATACTATGTCCTTAGCAATATGAATTTTTTTTGTTGTCAACTTTCCAACTTTTAGTTTTCAAAAACTGACATAAGAAAGTTGAATAAGTGCAGAGTTAAATTATGTATTTGAAAGTTATTGTCATCGTTAAAAACAATGAGAAAAATTATTTTAGTAGTCAATAAGTTGAAGCGGCATATAGAATAGACGCCTTGGCAATGTTGCTAGAGAGCATTGTTGTGTGGCGCCAATTTTAAAAACATAAGGAATAAAAAAATTTTTTTTTTTTTTTTATAGAAACTCCAATTTTTAAGTAAACATAAAATATAACAGGACTATTTAAGAGGTTAATATTTTGCTCCATTTTTAAATGAAGGAAAATTATTTATTCAAATTTTTGCTACATACGTGACTTCAGCGATTATGTACGTTCTCACACATTGTCTATATATATTCATTCAAGAGCAGTTGCCATATTCTCCCAAGTGGCATAATAAAATAATTGTTGAATTCATGTTAATAAGTAGTTATATTACAAGAAATTGTTGCCTTAAATTTACAAAAAAGTTAGTAATGTTTTAATCTCTTTACATATTTTAAATTTCGTGTAACGGTCGTGCTGTTACTATTGTTATCCCAACAAGAGATTGGACTTCGGGTGTCGTCGGTTTTTACTTCCACTCTGGATGTTTTATATGCTAAATGTTCTCTCACTTTTCTGTGCGCATGCGCAGTTCATAAATGTAACGGTAGTGGGCGCAATTTCTGAGGTCTACTATCTTACTGGGACCACGTTACGCTGCACTTGCATGGTCTGCTGCTGAGCTGTAGCGCTGCGGTACGTTACAGCTGCTCGCAGCGTATTGCGGAGTGTACCCTGTATTCAAAGCTGAAAATTCTATATTACTTTAAATAACTTGTAATCATAATTTTATGTTATGATATAATTCAAAAGTATTTGAATTATTTTAATTTATTTTAAATCAGGTTTCTAAATTAGTGATAATATTATTTTGTATGCATAGGTTTTTAAAATATTTTTTGTCTTTGTCTTAAAACTTTTTTTCATCTACCTTCTCTCTTAATAAGCATTAATGTCACCAAGTGCATTTTAGTAAGTAATTTATATACTAAATTATTTAATACTTAATTATACATAATTTGAATAAGTTAGTGACTTTTATATAGAATTTTCAAAAAGTTTTCCCATACATTATTTTTTTCGATGAATTAAATTATATTTGTAATTGTTATACAGCTTCTCTTAATTTACAACAAAATAATGCCACCATTATCTTTATGATAATTGTAAAAGTTGGTTATATTGTCGATTTCACGATATTACGGGGGTTAGGGTGACATCTTAGTTGCAATCTATAAATTATTATTTTATTCGTCTAACTAAATTATTTAAAAGTGTTTTTAACCGTTCAAGTGTCTTTTGTTGGACGAAACGTATAGATATTGTTCTTATGTAAAATATTTTTAATTTTGACAAACTTATATTTATATAATCTTTAATAATACATTATTATTTGTTTGATAAGTTATTCTTTCATAAATTATGAATATTTTTGCAAATGACATAACAAGTAAACGTCAACTACGTCCTATTAAAATTTTTGGTGGTAATAGGTATCATAGTAAAACAAAAAAATACGTCCAACGATACGAAAAAGTTGTAGAGTAAATATTTTATTTTTTATTTTTATATCCGATAAACAATGATTTTATAAAATTCTTTACAATTTTATGAATAATTTTTTTACAATGACCCTGAAGTTAACAAACAATTAAAATTTTTCGTATTTTTTTTTTCAACAAATCAATGAGGAGAAAAACGAATTAAAAATATGTATATGTACACTATTAAATAAACTACAAGTGGAATTTTAAAAAAAAATTTGAGCGCTAGGCGCGGACTAAAGATCCAGTGATCGGTGAAATGGCAATTTTTTCGATCATCGTAACTTCAACCGCTCCCAAAAAGACTGTTAACAATAAAAAAACAAAAATATTCGATTTTTTTACTTATTATTTTCAGTTAAATTTTTTTATTAACTTCTCGTTAAGAAAATCGACGATCTTCAAAAAATTAGGAAAGTTATTGTTTTCACCCCGAATTTTGTAAAACGATTTTTTATAATTTTTTGATGAATCAACTGATTTAAATGGTTCCTGTGACAATTAAAAGAGTTTTTCAGTTGTCAACTTTTCCGAAAATTTTAGATCATTCGATCAAAAAGACCTTAAGAAAATGTAAAAATACTAAAAAATAAGAAAATTGTTTCTTAGATTTATTTATATTTCTCAGGAATAACTCCATGAATCGATTTGAAAATCTAATCAGCTCTAGAGTTTCATAATACGCGTCGATTATTGCAAGAACCATCTAAAGCGGTTAATTTATTCGAGAGAAATCGTTGACGAAAGAAATGCTAAAAAACAGTATTTTCTAAATATCCTCGAAATGGTTGAATTGATAGATTTTAAAATCTCATCAGCTCTACCCTCTAAAAATGAATCAGTAAAATTTTTTCCAATTAGTGAATATTCACTAGGAACCAGCTATAAGTATACCGCTGATTGAATTAGTGGTATACTTATAGCTGTAGAAATAGCGACTATCCATTGATTCACGAGAATTTCACTAATTCATTTTTAGAGAGTAGAATTCAATAAATCGCGTCGATTGTAACATTGAACGTCAAAATCGGTTGATTACTTCAAAATATATCGGCGCCGAAAAGTTTAAAAAATAGTATCTTATATTATTTTTCCGGGATAAATTGTTGTCTAGATTTTTTTATTAAAATTTTTTTTTAAATATCACGCTTTTTTGTCTTAGATGGTACTGTTTTTTCAATCTAACTATTACGCTACAGCTGGCACCAGTAGTTGATGGAGAGGAAAAAGCAAAAATAATAAAAATGGTAAAAATAAAAATGGTAGCTAAATTTTTTGTACTCTCTTAATGTGAATCAGTGGAATTTCACTGGTTCGCCAGTGAAATCTCACTGGTTTACTAGTAAAACACACTGATTCGACCAATAGTCTTGGCGGCAATTTAATCCCACTGGTTATTCAGTGAACTTCACTGTTAAACCAGTGAATTTTAATGGCGGACATAAAAATCACTGATTTATTAGTGAGAATTTCCAGTAATTCACCAGTGAGTTGATATAACTTTCATCATAACCCAACTTATACATATAGGGCATGATTATTTACGTAAAATGAATACATTAAAAACATATTTACGCAAATTTAGTAAAATTAACGTTCATTACATTAACCGTATTAAAATTATTCAAAGTAATATGTGGAAAAAAGAAACTGCACTCGAACTTTCTTCGAAATTTTACAAATATAATGGTCGATTAAATTATAAAAATTATCAAAGGCTCGGAGGATAGCTTAAACTAAAAACATAATATAATTTATGTAAAATAGAAAATGCAATAATAGGATCACAATTCAACTTGAAATGTATAATTCATTCAAACTACATTAATAAACAAACATCAGGTTATTTATAACTTTCTATAACCGGTATAACTAATCATTGGCCGCTGTTGACAACATACACTCGGGGTACTTAAATTTTGCGCTGGTTTGAATTAGTAAACCCAATACTCACTGGTTTACCAGTGAGTAACTTTGAATGCCACTGATTCACCAGTGACTTTTTTACTCACTGATTCAAATTAAGGAGCGTTAATAATCAGTTTTACGTTTTTAATTTATGACGGTTAAGCTAAAAGGATTGAAATAGTGTCTGTATGAACAAACTTTATATGTGAAAAAATATACTTTAAAATATATGAACATTATAATATGATATACACAGAAGAAAAGGATTACTTGAAATAAAGAATTTGCGTTCTTCCCAAATTTTTTCTTGAATCAAGCTTACATTTTATTTTCGATTCAAATAACAACAAAATTTAGATTTAGTAGCTAATTTCTTTATTGAATAAATAACTATCTCGATTCAAGAATAGAATTATTCAACTTGAAAAACTTTTGTTTTTGTTTAAAAACATTTCAGACTTATCTCAAGTATTTTTTTATTCAGTTTAAAGTATTTAGATTTTTGATTCCAGTATTTTTTTCTTGGCTTAATATAATTTAATTTTCGACTCAATTATTTTTAACTTCCCGCTAAGAAAATTGTGTTCGTCGGGAGCCGTGAATGATGATGGTAATTTGGTTGAATCAGCAAAAAAAAAACGATTTTTCAGGTTCTCTGCTTATTCGACCTGAATATTCTTTTTGAATATTGTCTTAAAGTTTTATTTTGTTATGTTACACAGAAAAAAATGAACTATATAAATTGAAAATGACAAGTAATATTATAACAAAGTGATCAGTAAATACCATTATTCTAAAACATGAATGATAAAAACTCGATTTTCGAAAATTGGGGTGAAAACAATAACTTTCCGAATTTTTTTAAAATTATCGATTTTCTCAACGGGAAGTTAAAAATGATTTCCTTCAAGACAAGCTCCAAAGTTTTGGTTGGATGAGAAAGGAGTCCTGTTAAAATTTAAGCTCTTAATGTTTACATTCCCTGACGGTTTTAAATCAGCCTGGAATCAGCCTGGAAACACCCTGGGAGTGAAAACACGGTGGAATCACGGTGGATCCAGGGTGGTTACAGGGTGGGTTTGTGCCATTTTATCACCGTGTATACACGGTGATTACATGGTGTTTCCATGATGGTAACACGGTGTACCCACCCTGATTCCACGGTATATTCACCGAGATTCCACAGTGTATCCACGGTGATTACGCGGTGTACGTGGAATCACGGTGAATACACCGTGTAATCACCGTGGAATCACGGTGATAAAATGACAAAAAACCCACCGTGTAACCGCCGTGGATTCACCGTGATTCCATCGTGTTTCCGGAGTGTTTCCAGGGTGAATCAAAACTGCGAGGGTAACAAAATATGTAAACTTCACTAATTCGAACGAATTCAAAACTTTTAATCAAAATAATGATTCTAATGAAATTGAAATGATATTAGGGGCGTTTATTAAAAATTGTAAACAAAATTTTGGAACAAGTTCTAATATCACCATAAGCAGAAAATATTTAATATAAAAAACTAAATCTGTTGAGACGTTGCCTGTCTAAAGAGTTTTATTATTTACTACACTAAATACAATCATACATTATTCCGAAAAGAATTTTTGAAACGGTTTGGATTGCAACTCGTAAAATATCAGATAAAAAAGAGGGCTACCTGTCACTACTTATCACGAGAATTACGTGATGGAGCTGCGAATTATTTGTCCTTCAAATGTGCATCGAAAACTTTTGACAAAAAAAAAAAAAATAAGCCTGTCAGGGGCATTGTTTGCCCTCGAAAGGCAGATAAAAAAGGTCGCACGTTTTGCTCTAGATGTGAGAAACCGATCTGTCAAAATCATTCAATTTTATTGCGTTCTGATTGTATAGATGATTCATAAAAAAAAATTGACATTTACTTCTGTTTCTGCCTTACAGTCTCTTTGCAGTCTACTATTTTTCTCAAAAAATTGTATAAAAATAACAATAAGGATGTTGAGAATAACAATAATAATATTAATATTTTGCTTGATACTGTCGAAAATAGTAAAGTCCAATTAATATTTCTTTAATATTAATATATTGTATTTTTTATCAACGAAATCTACCTATGTATGTAGTAAAATTTAATTGTTCTAATCATCAAGCTATTAAGCATAATGATTCCAAAGTCTTCAATAAATATTGTATTTTATGAACTCCATTTTCGATAATTAAATCATATTATAGTCATTCATTCTATTATAAACCATGCATTCTTTCTTTTAAGCGGACAATTTCATGTCTATCGATGTCTATTGAAAAAAAAAGCCACAGCATGACGATGAGCAACACATAAATATTGAAAAAATTTGCATTGAAATCAGATCCATACGAAACCTGTTAATAATCATCTAAATTGACTGCGAGAATCTATCTCTTCAATTGGCAGTCAAAAATGACATACAGCGGAAATTCGAGTTTGCACTGTTTGTTCGTAATAGAAATCATGTAGAAGTGCATAATTTTCATTACAAATATTGATATTTAACGAAATTTAAGGATTTTCTTCTTTTTCATGCGGACAATGTCATATTTGTCCATGTCCATCAAAAATATTTATATCGAATAAAATTCCAAGTTAGGTATCAATTACTAACCCTGATTAATCTGAGAACGAATTAAAGAACGTTAAAAGTATAAAGTAACCTAAAAGGTTTTCTCGACGAAAGTTTTGTTCTTACATTTCGCCGGCTAATTAAATTATAACAATAAGAAGCAGAATACAGAAATTATAAAAATTAATTAATTTTTTAAGTCTAACAAAACCTATATAGGGAAATCAAATCGATTCTTTTCTAATGTCGAGAAAATAATAAAATCAAAAAATATTCAAATCGAAAACCAAAAGTAAACTTATCAATTATTAAATTATATATAAATTTAATTAATCCTTTTTTGAAATATTTTTGATAAAATGCTTTCAAAATTCTATAAATAATTATAATATTATTTACCTGTACTAAACTTTCTTATTATAATTAGTTACAAGGTAATTTTTTTATAATAATTGCACTATCGTACAATTTCTTACTCAGATGCTGATTAAATATATTATTGTACTATATTTAGAATTATAAAAATCATATCATTAGAGTTTACATCGGTTGTAATTGTTTATTACTATTATAAATAATAATATTAAAAGATTTACTTCGCTTCAATATATAAACCAATCGGCATGCTTACTATTTTCATACAAGTTCTCTAAGAAATTTATTATCTAACCAATTTTCAGTATGAATATGCCATCTATTAATAAACTTGCAGACTATTTTGTAAAATCTGCTTTATCTAAATATAGTACTTGTATTTGATATTTATACTTTTCCTAAACGCTACCCCAATGGCACCAATTGTTACTCATGACTCTATGTGTGAACTCCTTTATGAATTTTTGGTAATATCCCCCCTTTCCCCTTTACTATCACTGCCGCCAACCTTGTAAATTTCAGACTAGGCAGCCATTGTGTTGGCAAAGTGTCCCCATCTTGAGAAAGTAAGCAAATTTATTGGGAACTGACACGTAAGCGTGGCCAAAAAAACATGTCGGATGATAGTATACACTTTTAAAGCTCCCTTAAGTTGGCGGGGGGAATTCGATTTTTGGCAAATTTTTTTTAGCAATTCGTTTGTTCGTCGATTGTTCGTCAATGTTCGCTATAAATAATTATTTGTTCGTTCTTTATTTTTTTTTAAATAAATTTTTAAAAATTTATTTGAAGTTAGCGGTGACTATACTCATTTTCTATCTTTTTTAATTTTTTTTCCATTTATCTTGATTTGTTTGTTAATACCCCACCAAAAATAGCGTTTGTTTGTTTGTTTTTATATTTATAATTAATTATTAAAATTTTAATTATGCCCGTTGATCTAATAGTAGTTGTGCGCATGCGCAAGTGTCTGCTCTAGGTTTAAAATTTTTTATTGTTTTCATTATTATTTATGTTTTAATTAAATTAGTAATCTTATCAAGTAATTATCAAATCCTGTTGATCATCTAGCACATCGTAAGAGTATCCAGGTATTTATCGGAGAGAAATGTCAATAAGCCACAATAAAATATGAAACGAAAGAGTCCTCAAAGAATCTTAGAAAACCACTTTTAATATTATTATTATTATCTTTATTTATTTAATATTTAATACACTCGACTAATTATTTTGTTTTATCAATATTAATTATGTATTAAAAATACTGAAAACATTTTAATGTTATTTTCATTTACTCTTTTATAATTTACCGCTCTGTTTTGTAACTTACGTGGTGTGTCACCTATTATCAAGTATTTTAACTTGCCGTTCAACTAGTATTTTTGTGTTACACAGTTGGTCTCATAAATAGTTGGTAAACCAATTACTAAATTACAAGTATCATCGAAGTCAATAATAAATAAATATAATATTGGAGCAGGTTTGTAAAATTAAACTAATAATTAATTATTTATTTAATATTAGAGTAGACTTATACAATTGAAGTTATTAATTATTCATTTGCGCAATTTTTATAAATTTATATTTTGCGTCTACATTGAGACTCAAAATAACTTAGCCTAAGAAATTTGATGAAAATTTTAATTAATATTTATTATTAAACATCATTTTATAATTAAAGATGTTTTTCTAATTTTTTTTTTTTTTTTTTTTTTTTTTTTTTTCCAAATATTAAAATTTTTTTTATTTTTCAGTTTTGAAAACAATATTTTTATACCACTTATCAAAATGGAGCTCAACTCTATAATGTTTCACCAATCGGATGTGATTCTTTCATCTAATCTCCAACATTATTTGTCCTTCATTTATATGTAAGTATATTACCATTAATTATTAGTACTGCTATTAATAATTTTTACATCATTTTATTTTTTAATTATAAATGTGTAAGTATTTATGATCTTGGCGATTCTTGGAGTAGTTCAAATGTTATTATAGAAGTCACAGTTTATTGAATTGTTAATTATTTCAAGCTGAAATTTATATTTATAATTTTACTAGCCGACCTGATAATAACAGATACAACAAAAAAAGAATTAGCGAAATCGGCCCAGCCGTTTACGCCCGATGCTGTAAACGAGGGAAATCAGGATTTATTTGCATATATAAAGATATGCATTAAGAATATTCAAACTTATGTTTGCGTATTGTTTGATTGCGATTTTTATGTATGGAAAGCGCCCAATTTTAAGTAATAAATAAAAATTTCTCTTTAAAATTACATCGTTTTTAATTTTATGATCGGAACGTTTTAATTCCGTTTTAGGCATCGTGGGAACTGATTAATTATTTTATTGTTATTAATTTCAGATTTTTTTATTTATTCGAACACCTTTTTAAGATGAATTTTCCCAGTGACAACAAGGAAAAGTTCAGCAAAATTATTAATTGGAGTTTATTGGTAAGTAGCTAGTTTTGCAAACAGTAAAAAAATTATCATTAATAATTTTTTTTTTTTTTTTGCACATAGTAAAATTAAATATTTAAATCAAATTCTATTAGAAATAATTAATTCCCAAGTAACATACACCCAACTTTAAGATGTCTTTAAAAGGATAAAGCAAATTTTCTTTTGTCTCAAAGTCACCTTTTTCGGTGTAAATACAACATGCAAATGTTAGTCCCGGAGCGAAAATTTGTGTTGTTTTTCCTGTCTTATGTCAATTAAAAAGTCGTTTAGATGACTTATTAGCTACTATTTGTAATTTTTCACTTTTTGTCGTCATTTGTGTCAAGTCTTTTAAGTAGATATTTTTTCGGTGACATAAATTTCTGATCGTTTTGTCAACATGTTGGTGCCTTATCGATGTAGCACAAAATTGCCTAAAAACTGATTCCTGATAGCCAGAGTTACTGACGAGAAAGTTGGTGTAAATGAGTTGCGAACAACTTGACGACGAGTTGTCGACAACTTTCAGCTTTTGTAACTGTATTGACTACAAGTTGTCGACAAGTCTCTTGGAAAGTTGCGATCAATTTATGGAAAGGCCAACTTGGCGGCAGGTCGCCACCCTGGCTATCAGGGATATCTTATAGATGTCACAAAGGCAAGTGTGACACTTGGGTTATTATCAGTCGATAAATTAGGTGATACAACCTATTATTTCTAAAATCTAATCCAAGGAAATATTTATTTATTAAAATATTTATTAGATGCATAGTAATCAGGCTGACGAAAACATTTTAATTCCTTTCTTTTATAAATAATTATTATATAATAATTATTTATAACAATTATTTTTACATAATAATTATTTATAATAAAATAAATATTATTTTCTACGTTGATCACTTAACTTAAATTGTGGTAAACGGATTATTTGCTTAAATATATTAACTTAAATTATTATTTTAAGTAAAAAATAAATTGATGCTGTATGGACGTCAATTAATTTTTTTTTTCTTTTCATTTCAGGTTTTATCAATCATTAACTCAATAATGCCGAGACCACTGCTTGTATCAGATGAGGACTCAATAGCTGTTATAAAAAGATATATGAGCTACTTCTGTTCAGATACCTTGCCAGCATACTCTGCTGAGGTATGGTCGAAAATGTCCAAGGAACCAGAATTTGTGGGTAAATGGAATACTGCAGCAGTTAGGACCAACATAAAAGACAATCGTAGGGGGATTTTGACTAGAGCAAGAAAAGAATGTGGATATTTTTCCCAAATAATTAAGAAAAAATTCACTTATAGTAATAATGATGATGATGACAATGACAGCAATGATAATAATGATAATGATGACAGTGATGATAATAGCGATAAGGATTATTTTAATAAACTATATGCTAAAGAGCGGGATGATGTTCCATGTTTTCATGTTGAAATTGCTAGAGGTGTTTGGGAATGTATGTATAAAAAAGACAATAGTTGTAAAAATCCTAGGTTACAGCCGAAAGTGTGGACTGACACTATTGCCTTTGAATTATGGCATCAGTTTGAACTACCGTGTGCCTTTGTATTTAAAAAAGGCACAATTCATGAAAATGGAAATTATTATGCGACATTTATTGGCAAGTGCAAAAGTAAAGTGTGCAATAATCCTATTTTTGGTTACATCGAAAACAATCCTGGGGACAAAGGTTCTGTTTTTATTAATTTTCGATGCCGGGATACTCGTTTTGAAGTTCATGATGAAGTTACAAGGCCACTGCAAGCCGAGCGAAGAAAAATGTTTAAAACTATGATCGATGCAAATGGAGTTAAGGGAACTATTTTGGAGCAAGCTAAAGATCTGTTAAAACCAGGTAGTACTCAATGTCCTGTTCTATTCAATTCTAATGTTTTATATCAAGTAAAGAAAGAATCTAAGGAAGAAAAGTTGAATGTCAAGCCAGAAGATCGGAGAGATTTGATTAAAGCTATTTATCGTATCAACGAGGACGATAATCCTGCTCATCAAAATTTTATAAAAGTTGTAATTGATACGCCTTTTTCAGTATTTTATGTTTCACCGCAACAAATCCATTGTTATAACGAATACAGGCGTCTTCACAGACACTATTCTTCTGTTTGTATTGATGCTACAGGAGGTCTTGCAAAAAAATTTCTAGACAGCAAAAATAAAACTACGAGTAGTATTTTTTTATACCAAATCGTAATTAATTTTAGTAATACTTCACAATCTGTTTATCAAATTTTATCGGAAATTCATGACACTAAGACCATCAAATTTGGACTAGAAAACTGGCTTAGTAAAGTTTCGCCTCCGACAGAAGTAGTCTGTGATGGATCTCGTGTCCTTTTAAATGCCTCCTGTTTAGCTTGCAATAATTTTTCTTTATTTGATTACGTTAATAGGTGTTTTCAACATGTCAAAAACGGTGCTTCACTTGACTCTGTAAAAACTTTTATCAGATTGGATACGGCTCATTTTATTCATGCTATAAGTGGCTGGAAATGTTGGAAATCGGTTATTCATCCAAGAATTAAATCATTTTACTTATACAGTGTTGCATTATTGATGGATTGTAATAATTTAAAAGATTTTGAAAGAATCCTTGTATTAATTTTGATTGTCTGTGGCACCGAATATGATGATTCTATTGTTGATTTTGATGGCGAAATGATAACTACAAAAGCAGCAAGGTCAGAGTTGGAAAAATTGATTGCCAAAAATGAATCTCAAGACTTTATTAATAATATTGAAGACAAAATTAAAACTATGGAGTTTGATCAAGAAAAAAATGAAACTTTACGCCGAGAGACCAATACTGATTTATTAGAAAAAGACACTACTATTTCAAGTTGGATAAATAATCTTGTCGCTTTTTCATTGAATGTTCATTCTGATGGTAGTAATGATATTAATAATTTAAACACTTTTTATGTACCTCTATTTAAAGATTCATTACTTAAAGAAGTGAGAGAGTTTCCGCTATGGACGAAAGTTTGTATTCATTACACGAGTTTACGAGCAACTTCTGCGTACATAGAGCAAGCGTTTAAAGAATTGAAAGAGTTATTAGGTAAAATGATTTCTCTCCCTGCACGTGTTGATTACTTAGTTAAAGCTCATCTTAAACTTATTGATGGTGGTGTCAAAATTTTTGAACGCGAATTGTTAAAATTCGTTAAGAATTACCATGCTAATAAGCAAAAAAATGATAAAATAAATAGTAATCCTGAAGACGAATTATGCAAAGAAGATTGCGAACCTAACGATAATTTACTCAATGAAAATTGGAATGGACAAGGATATGATATGAAGCACAACGACTGTGATTGGTTAGATTCAGATTGTCATTTATTCAATGAAGATATTCCCACCAATTTTAATACTGAGTCATTTAATTCTTCTGAAATTGATAATAATAACGTTTTAGATAATATTGATTGTAGCGCAAATGAAAATAACGAAAATTTATATCAGCCGAATTTAAATAATTTAGTTAATCTTGATCACAGTTATTGTTCCGATAATAATTCACCATTGAATGAAAACAGTTTCGATGCCGCTGTGGAAAAAAATTTAAGAATGATTAAAAAGGAAGGTAAATACTTCAAAAGTTTTCCCGAAATCAATTTAATAAACAATTTGGCGCCTTCAAACAAAAAAGAAGAATTTTTATTACAAAATGGTAATAAAAGCGGACCTGTCTTTTTTCAAAATGAATCCTGGTTTGCTTTCAATACGTGCCCATTCGACAGTATTGTTCAGTTGATTTTCTATGGATGTTTACAAAATGAAGAATTTAATAATTTTGTTAGCAATTCTTCAAATTCCACTTTTAATTTTGTTACCGATTTTATGTCAACAGGATTAAAAAAAGATATCTATGTTAAACGATTTTCTATTTTACATCCTATCTATCAAGACACTGAATGCACACAAAATCAAATGAATATTGCCAATCGTAAAACTAAAAACGTAAATCGTTGTATTAATTGTGTAGATAACGTGAATAGTTTGTGGATTAAATTATTTACAAGTGAACCAAGTGCATTCGAAAATAATTCATGTTCATCATTCGGCTGCCAAGATTATCAACGTAATATACCGGTTTTGACTGCAAATTATAATTTAATCATGGAAAAAGGGTTTAAATGTTTGCAAGAAGCATTACATTTTAAAAGCATAGCTTATAATAAATTTTGCACAAGCTGCCAAAAAAAACAAACAACCTGTAAAACGACACTTAATCGATATATTTACATTGAATTAGACGTAAAATCGGTAAATGAAAAAGATGGAACTTCATGTAAACTTGGTGAATTACCGAAGTGTTTGGATTTAAATGAAACACATTCATCAAAAAAATTTAGTTATCGGTTGGTACATCTTTATTACATCTGAAATACAAATGATTTGTTTCTATATGATTTTTTTTTTAATTATAGCTTGACAGGGGTTATTGGTTATAACTCTTTTCACTACATCACATATTGTAGAAACTTGACAGGAAATTGGCGATTCTACAATGACCAACTAGAAAAGTCTAAATTTATTAGTGAACGCACGAAAATTGTACCTCATGGGATTTTTTACACTTTATTCTCACTGTAAAAAAGAAAAATATATTTATATATTTCAGGTAATTTCTTCAAATTTCTATAATTTTCTTTTATTTGTTCGATCAATTATATTATAAGAGAAATTTTTATTGTAACACTAAAAATAATTTTTTGTTTCGGTTCACAATAAAAATTATAAATAACTATTAACAAAGTCAGCTCATATTGAATTTTGAAAACAATATAAAAACTAATAAGTGTATTAAATTTTATTTTTTTCTGTTTAAAGTTTCTATGACTAAAAAATATTTCATAACGACAAATTAAATTCAGCTCTTTTTTATAGTACACATTTAAATCATAATTACCACTCTAATATAAATTTTCTAATAACAAATTTATGCTTCAAACATTTCATTTTTTTAATTTCAAAAGTTAAAAATCCTCGGAATCGATATGTTCAAACTATTTGATATTGGTATTAAAATAATACGGTTAATTAAGTTTTGAAACTTGTTTTATCACAAATAAACCATAAAAAAATAAATTTTTTACTTTTGTTTATAAGGTAAGAGACCTAATACTCAATTAGGGAACTAGTACCCGATCACTCCATATATTTGTATATCTATATTTACTAAATTGTTCTAAATATAGATATACAAATACATGAGTGATCGGGTACTAGTTCCCTGATCGAGTATTAGGTCTCTTATCTTAGTTTAAGCCTTTTTTAAAATAAATCAATGTTTTTTTTTTCTATAATTTATTTGTCATAAAGTAGGTTACCAATTTTTAGATAACTGCTAACTCCAAAAAAAAACTTATATTAATTAAAGTATTTGATTCATACTTTGTTCGCTACCATTTAAATGAAATCTTTCTTTTAAAATTCTATTTCAATTAATAAACATATAGTCGAATTAAACTCGTTTATATTAATGGTTGCTACTTTTTTCTTCTTCTTTTCTTTTTTTTACTACATTCGTTTTAATCCAAGAACTACGTGACTATTCTTAGTATTAGGATAAAAATTAGTCTTAAATTATCATAATCTTTAAGTGTCAATCATGTAATTGAATTATTAAAGATTTTATTTTCTCTTTTTTTGCAGCTTTAGCAAGTATTTAAAAAAATGCAATAAGTGGATACAAGTGATATTGGAAATCTCTATACTTCGATTATTATTAATATTTTTGCTCAATTACATTTATGAAAACTTAGTGTTAAGGTTGTTGCCAAAAGTAATAAAAAGTCATTAAGTGTAAAATCTATTTAAGTTTTACGATTATAAAATAAATAAAATTATTATTATCATTATTATATTATGACGTAATTTTAAAATGTTTTATACTACAAGATTAATATGTTAAACAGAAAAAATAAATGTTTTATAATGTTAAACAAATAAATAAATAATTTCATTTTTTTAAATAATGAGTAAGTTTTTTAAACAGTTAATAAATAGAAATACTAAATCTCTTTTTTTTTTATTCATAAATTTGATTCATTTTAGACATCAACAAAATCGTTAAATTATTATATTTACAGGAAGCCGTAGGTCTTTGTTAATCATTTTTTTTATACAATCAAAATTATTTTTTAAGTTAAATATTACTGTTTTTGTCGTTATTTAAATAATCTATATCATGATTGTTTTTTAATTTAAATAATAATTGTTGTACAGTTAATTTGTCATGCATAAACGACGAACATCGTTTGTAGATAATAGAGGTATAGAGAACGATCCAGAGGAGATAGTATTATCTGAGCCTTCGAAGTGAAAGAAAAAACTGTCTTTTATTAGGACTAAAATAATTCAATATTTTACAGAATGATTTGTGCCAACTATTCTGTAATGTTAGAAGAAATCAAAAGTAAGATAAGACTCAATTATGAGGTACTTTTATCGGATTAGTAAAAAACAACAAGAGCCAACTATGAAACTGATGTTACTTTATTACAAATTACATTTATAATACAAAAAAAGTATATTACGGTTAGTTAAGTAGCTGATGATATGAATATAATATTTGGAAATGCTGTAAAATACAATGTTAATTTCTAACGTTTATGCAAGGTAATTGATTTATTATTAAATATAAATTAATATTACAAATTTTTATTAACTAATATATTTTCATTTTATACTCCGTTATTTGGTATACTGTTGGAACTGCAAAGAATAATATAAGGAAAAAGTTCAAGAGTTTTTAGATTTTGACGTAAATTTAGATTCAGATTATGGATCAGAATTAAAATCTCAAAATTAATTAGTATAATGAAAATTTTAGACTCAAGAAAAATACAATAAAATGAATAGTTGAAAAAATGTTTACTTGCATTAGTTAAGTGTTAACATTTATGAAAAAACCATAGATGTAAATATATATCCCGATTATTTTATCATGCACAAGCTGCTAATACAACAATCAAATGATAAATATCACCTGCTATAAATTATGTTAGTAAGTGTTAATTTAAAATTATATGCATATATAAATCTTATCGATCTAATCAATAAAGAACATTAAACTGTATTAGCTTTTGCTTTTATTCGTTTTTTATGCTGATACATTTCTGTTTTATTCTGGTTTGAATCTGGGAAAATAATCATATAAAAGTAACGACCACGTGGTAACCATAACCTATGCAGCGGATAATTTGATCATAAGTAAAAAAATAATTTGTATTAAAAAAAAAAAAAAAACACATCATTTTGATCATAATAAGTAAAAGATTTTTGCATTAATTATGTCAGTTAGAAAAAAAGACCTTCATTGATATTTTAATTTATTATCTAGCTGTCAATCAACTACTAAGAATTTCATTCAGGGTTTTTAATTACTAACATTCCTTTCTGATACTAAGTTGATTTTTAATAATTTTGAATACTTCTTGTTTAAAATTATGCATTAAAGTTTACATGAATAAACTGTTTAAGTTATAGGCGTCGTTACACTCCTGTCTAACATTTAATGTATTAATTAATTTTCATTGCACAAGTGCATGACTCAATATTTGAAAATTTCAATTAAAATAATTTTTTTATAAAAGTTTCAATAACAATAGGTACAATATCTATATAAATAGCTAAATTTTGAATTGGAAAAATATTTCATTTATTACTAAGTAAACCACGTGGCTACCATAACCAATGCGATTTCGTATTTAATTATTTAAAATTAAATAATTTCAGATTGAAATACTTGATAATTAATTAGACTATTGTGAATAAAATATTTTTACATAAATTATTTTTTTTTAAAGAATTGTGCATTCTTTGATATTTTAATGTTTCCATTGTTATCTAGTGTCTTACATTATTAAAGATAAATTAATTTTATTAATAATTAAAAATCTAATTCTTTGGAGTCGCTCGTTATTCTTACCTGGAAATTTAACTATGTAGAGCACCTATGTATATGTAAAATATATATTATAGGGGGTCTTTTGAGTGGGCTTTTGTAAATAATTTAGGTTTTTTCATTGTTATTTGTACTTCATAAAACTTCAAATACATTTTTAATGAACTGATCCACTTTCTATAAATGCAGTAAAGGTAAAAAAGATATTTTTAATTGAAAAAAAAAAAAATAAATAAATGTTTAGACCTATAAAACTATGTTATTCAAGAAATTACAACTAGTCGAATCACCTCGATATTTCGAAACCATCATGTCTTTTTGAAAAGTAAGCCATTGTAAATATTAAATTCATAGTGAATAGACCAATATAAAAAAGCATAGAATCAGTACAAACATTTGTTTATTTCAAATTTTAACGAAAAAAAAAAGATGTCAAACATAAAATTTTGTTGAAATTGATGTGGCTAAGGTGGTAACGTAAAGGAGAATTAGAAAAATAATCAATGATAGTTAGAATTTAAGTAACTAAACTTAATTTTTTTGATCAATTATTGTCGTTAGCCGCATACTAATTACTATTTATATTGCTTATCATTTTTCAATAGATAATAATCAAGTAATATAGCTGAGGATCAATGACGAAGAAACTATAAAAATTGATTATACTAAAGTCTTAAAATTTAATAACTATCACCAACACAATATGATTTGATCATCAATGACATTTTTTATACCAATAGATTTAATTTTGACGTCACGCATAATATAAAATGTGGACATTTTCATCATCTAAAATATAAGTAAATATTATTATTATAACAATAGAATGTAAATTGATATAAATTTGTATCGATAATAAATTGCAAAAAACCATTATAAGAAACCATATTATATGAATATATACATATATTTTTTTTACTGATTTACTCTAAAACAATAACATATAGTTTTAATCTTGTCCAAAAAATGTCAAATAGTTTGCACCAGTTATTGGGTGTCTTTTGTGTTTTATTTAAAGCTGTGATTCTTGTCATATTAATTGATACATAACAATGAATGAATTGGGTAGTAATTAAAAAACAAGCAAATTTAAGAAAATTTTTTCCATTAACTGTTGAAAAAATTACTATTTTTCTCAGTATAAAATTAATTAACGAAATATTGCATTTATTAAGAGTAAAAATTTTCATAAACTTAATAGATTTATTTTAGATTTTCCTAAATTTTTAGAATAATTTTACATAATTACTTTTTTTTTCTCAAGACATAACTAGAAGTGACAGACATCTAATGGTTTCTAGTTACACTAATTAAGTTAAAAAAAAAGGAATAAATGAGACATTAAAGTTATAATGACAATATGTATACTTAAAAGATTTAAAAACTTATTAAGAAACTACTTCAGTCAACCGTACACTAATAGACGACTATCAAATATGAATAGAAATCTACATATCACTCTTAAATAGAAATCTAACGATTTCTATTGTCTTTGATATCATCATTCTACATATTAATCCGAAGTTTGCTCGCTTGGAGTAACTCATCGGCTTCGGAGACAGTCAAATAGTTTTTACTATCAAGGAAGTCCCAGTAAAAGCGTTGCACCTGTAAAATATAAATCATAAGCCTACTATTTAAATGATTTAATTAAATTGTGTCTGAAAATAGCCGATATCTAATAATTTTCACACACACACACACGCACACACACACACGCGCGCGCGCACTTATATATATATATATACACACACACACATATATATATATATATATATATATATATATATATATTACATACCTAGGCCAGTAAAATACAAAAAGTCTCAGATCACAAGTTTGTCAGCCTCAGCTTCGCCTCAGCCAACAATTACAATGATCTGAGACTTTTTTTATCTTACTGGTATAGACATGTAATAAACAATTTTTTTTCTTTTTGAATAAATAAATTATAATAAAGAAAAAAATTTATGAAATGGATACATGTCAAAATTGAATATTTATAAGTTGAATTAAAAAATAAATTTTTTCTTGATATAATTTACTTGCTAAAACAAATATGATTATCATTAGATTGTAAATGTCAGGTTCATAAACAATTTAAAATTTACCTTGTTGAAATGCAACTATGTTTACGTATGCCTCAAAGTCATTGGATCCCATGGATGATTAAAGTAATTTGACGAGTCCTCGTATTTTGCCATGATGGATGGAAAAACTAACTTGGTTATTGTAATTCTGAATCAAACTTAAAACAAAATTCTTTTATTAACAAAAAATATGATTCGTATTTACTACTCAGCAATAGAAACAAATAAACATAATAATTTTGTTGTTTTTTCAGAAAAAATTTATAAAAAACTTTTAATAAAAACGTATACATCTAGATATTCCAAAAAACAACTTTTTCTTTAAATAATTCATTTTCCAAAATATCCAAAAATGGTCGAGGCCTATGAATTTCAATGTCATACTACTCAGTAATAAAAACTGACAGTTATATAATGATTTTTGATCTGTTTTTACGAATTATTTATGAAAAAAATTATAAATACTTAACTGAAAATTTGGAAAACTAAAGGCATTTTTTTTTAACTATTATTTTTTTGATGAAACATCTGGAAATTATTGACGGTCCGAACTCTAATATCATATGATTATTTAATAACGTATTTTATTCATGTTTTTCATTTAATAAATTATTCATTTCACTCACCAATTATTTATGTACATTTAATGGATTTTACTGCTCTTTCAAGAAAACGAGAATGAATATAGAATACATGACGAGGCTAAGCATCATTTCCTAAAGGTCGTCTCAAAAATAAAAGTATTTAATGGTAAGCAATTACCGATTTTGACAAATCATCATAAATAATGAAGACATGTTTGCCGTTGTCACAAAAAAAAAGTTCTGCCATGGCACATGGCAAAAAAGTGTAAGAAAAGAGCAGCATCAGACACGGTATCGAATACGATGATAGAATAGTTAATAGCAGTGCCGTCACTATTTTCACGATCCAAGTTACTGTAGATCTCATTTGACCGATAGCAATGTAGATACAGAACTTTTTCTTCTCCGCACCAGCATAATCGAAACGCTCTTAATTAATAATAGTCTCAATAGCCAAAAAACTCTTTCCGATCGGTCCATCATCAACGATCAACTTATATTATCTACTGTACCAATTATCACCAGTGACTCAGTGAGTCTACATCCCGGATTCCAGTTTGCATAGCCTCTCTAGTCAACTCTGTATAGAAAAAATAATCGATATAATAATATAATCATAAAATATAACTGTTACCCTGATCAACAAAAATAATTTGGAATGATTCAAAACAATTTGAATCGACTAATATATAGATATACACTCAACATCAAGCAAATCATTTTTCTTAATCAGGGTACTGATCAAAAAATTTTCAGAGTTCAAAAACTTATTGATAATAATACTAATAATTAATGGTAATATACTTACATATAAATGAAGGACAAATAATGTTGGAGATTAGATGAAAGAATCACATCCGATTG